>NC_057716.1:3700640-3715038 GCF_004010195.1 Chiloscyllium plagiosum | reverse complement strand
AGTCTGACCTATCACCCTCACCTTGACCTCTTTCCACCTATCACATTTCCGACGCCCCTCCCCCAAGTCCCTCCTCCCTACCTTTTATCTTAGCCTGCTGGACAAACTTTCCTCATTCCTGAAGAAGGGCTTATGCCCGAAACGTCGATTCTCCTGTTCCCTGGATGCTGCCTGACCTGCTGCGCTTTTCCAGCTACACATCTCCGGCTCTGATCTCCAGCATCTGCAGACCTCACTTTCTCCTCCAAAAAGTTACCATAGCCTTTCTAGATCATAGGGCATCTGTCTCATTAGAAAGAGACTACAGGTGCTAGTTTAATCTGAGGGTCACCACACCTCAGAAAAGGGGAGAAGTTGAGGAAGAGATTCCATCATAGTAACTTCAACTGGTGTAGGAGTTGAACCCATATTGTTGGTGTCATTCTGTATTACAAACCAGCTGTCCAGTCAACTGTGTTAACTAATCCCCAGTAAAAACACAATATACTCAAATTTGCAAGAACTGTACAAAAGCTAGGAGTGTGGATCAGATATTTAAATAGAAAAGGCACGATACCATTCTTCAAAACCCAAAGGCTTGTAGGTTGTGGTAGAATAGAGAAACATTCAGATTATTTGAATTCTTGGGTGTGTATAAGGTGGGGGGGGTGGAGGGGGGGAGGGTACGAGAGGAGAGTGTGGTAAATGTAAATTTATAAACACATGTATAATAATAATATTTGAAGGAAAGAAACCTTGGGGCTTTGTGGTAAATAGGCCTGAAAAGGTCTGAAAGGACCCAACACACAAAACAAGAACAACACCTTTAATCAATTTCACTAATTAGTCACTCAACCAATGTAAAAAGGGTTGTGATATGCACTAAAAGCAGATTCATATGTCCAAACCATTTCTGTATTCTAAATGAAAACTTCTTTTTTGACTTTCAAAGAACACATACTGTAACAGATTGCAGCAACAGCAATAACAGTTTGCATTTAGAAATGTAGAAATATAGAAAATAGGGAAGGCCATTGGAGCCTTTGAGCTTGCTGAACGGTTCAATATGATCATGGCTGATCATTTAAATCAGTACCCTGTTCCTATTTTCTTCCCATATTCTTTGATCCCCTCATCTCTAAGAACCAAATGTAACTCCTTCTTGAAAACTTTCAGTGTTTGGTCTCACCACTCTCTGGGTGAAGGAATTTCTCCTCATCTCAGTTCTCAATGGCCTACTCCATATCCTTAAGCTGTGGACCCAGGTTCTCACTCTGCAGTCATGGCTGCGTGTTTACCTTGCCTAGTCCTGTTAGAATTTTATAGATTTCTAAGAGATTCCTCCCCGCCCCCATTAATTGTTCTAAACTCCAGTGAATATAGTGCTAACCAATGCAGTCTCTCATCATACTTCAGTCATGCCATGCCATGAATCCATCTGGTAACCTTTGTTGCTCTCCCTACATACCCAAAACATCCTTCCTCAGATGAGGAGTCCAAATCTGTACACAATAATCTAGGTGTGGTCTCACTAAGGCCTTGTACAAATGCAGTGACAGTGCTGCCCTTGTACTCAAAACATTTCACTGTGGAAAGTTAAAAATCACACAACACCAGGTTATAGTCCAACAGGTTTAAGGAGCGTCGCTCCGAAAGCTAGTGTGCTTCCAATTAAACCTGTTGGACTATAACCTGGTGTTGTGTGATTTTTAACTTTGTACACCCCAGTCCTACACCGGCATCTCCCAATCATTTCACTGTGGAGGCCAACATACTACTTGCCTTCTTCAGTTCCTGCTGCAACTGAACATTTACCTTCAATGACAGTGGGGCAACACGGTGGCTCAGGGGTTAGCACTGCTGCCTCATAGTACTAGGGACCCAGGTTCAATTCCAGCCTCGGGTGACAGTCTGTGTGGAATTTGTACATTCTCCCTATGTCTGTGTGGGTTTCTTTTGGGTGCTCTGGTTTCTTCCCAAAGTCCAAAGGTGTGCAGGTTAGGTGAATTGGCCGTGCTAGATTGCCCATAATGTTCAGGGATGCATAGGTTAGGTGCTTTAGTCAGGGGTAAATGTAGGATAGTAGGGTAGGGTAGGAAATGGGTCTGTGTGGGTTACTCTTCGGAGGGTTGGTGTGGACTTGTTGGGCTGAAGGGCCTGTTTCTGCACTGTAGGGATTCTATGACTGATGTATGAGGACACTCAGGTCTCATTGCACTTCTCCCTTTTCCCAATCTATTGCCAATCAGATAATAATGTATTCCTGTTTTTGTTACCAAAATGGATGACTTCCCATTTATCCACATTATATTTCATTTGTCATGCATTTGCCCACTCAGTCAACTTTTCCAAATCACATTGAAGTATCATTGCATTCTCCTCATAGATTGCCTTCCCACCCAGCTTTGTGTCATCTGCAAACATGGAGATACTGCGTTTAGTTCTGTCATCTAAATTGTTAATATATATATTAATATATGAATCAGGTGTAAGCTATTTATATATATGGGGTATTCAAAGCTAGAGTTCTCTGGATGACGGAGAATATTCATAAGAAAAGAAGGAAGAAAAAGGAAGCACATAGCAATAATAATAGCAATCAAAATCAGGAAAGGTGGCTCAAATACAGGAGCGAGGCTAAAGCTAGAGTAAGGATGGCTAGGAAGAAGTTTGAGGAAAGGATGCAAGCTGTGCTAAAATAAATAGCAAAATGTTCTTCAAACATATTAATATAATGGTCACTGAAGGATTGAGTGGAGCCCATAAGGATCAAGCAAGGCGAGCTGCTCACTGAAGCACAGGATATGGCAGAGGTCCTAAATGAGTGCTTTGCTTCTGCCTTTACCAATTTAGAAAATGGTGTCAATGGCCCAGCTATAAACGTGGCAGCACTCCAGACAGAGAAGTCACTAGGGCTGGATAGATACATCCCAGCTTGCTGAGAGAGGCAAAGGAGCAAACTGCAAAACTAGCAGCACAAATTTTCCAGGTAACTCCAAACAGAAGATTAGTCTTGGGGGACTGGATGTTTGCAAATGTGACACTTCTTTTTAAGAAAGAGGCAAAGGATAACCCAGGAAATGACAGATCTGTCAGCTTGATACCAATAAGGGGAAAACTGATGAAGGCCATAATATAGGATAAGGTAAATATGTATTTAGCACTAAACAGTCAACATGGCTTTGTCAAGGGCAGGTCATGTCTGACCATTTTAATTTAGTTCTTCAACAAGGCAGCACAATCACTGGATATGAATAGTGCTGTGGATGCTGTACATTGGGACTTTCATAAAGCATTTGATATGATGCCACATGGCAGGTTGGTTAGCACATCAGAAATGCTTTGGACTGAAGGGTCCTTGGCAGCATGGATTAGAAGGGCTTCCTGATGAAGGACTTATGCCCAAAACATTGATTCTCCTGCACCTCGAATGCTGTCTGACCTGCTGTGCCTTTCCAGCATCACACTCTCGACTCTGATCTCCAGTATCTACAGTTCTCACTTTCTCCTAGTTGATTTTAACTCTAATGCGAAGCCTCTTCCAAGGATGCCTACCTTGAAGAGGTTCTCCTCCTCTCTCTACAAGGATCTCAGTGAGTCTCTCTCTCACTGCACGACCACCACCTCCCCCCCCCCCCCCCCCCCCCAACTCCTCCCTGCAGGTCATCTCCTCCACCCTGAAGCTTCTTGGCCATGTCCTGAAGCAGACTTGCTACGACAGCTCCATCTCCTTCCTCAGTGCCTGCCTACGGATCTGACTTTTCTGATGAAGAGCTTATGCCCAAAATATCGATTCTCCTGTTCATCAGATGCTGTCTGACTTGCTGTTCTTTTCCAGCATTTCACTCTCGACTCTGATCTCCAGCATCTGCAGTCCCCACTTTCTCCCAGCATGGATTAGAATTTAGTTAAGAGATAGAAAACACAGGCTAGGTAGAGATGGCCATATCTTAGATTGAAGACAATTTGAAAGTGATGTTCCCCAGGGACTGGTGTTGGGACCTTGCTTTTTCTGATTTATATAAACAATTTAGAGATGGGCGTTGAGGGCAAAATCTCTAAATTTGCAGATGATACTAAGCTAAGGAGAATGATGAATTGTGAGGGTGATGCTGAGAGACTTCAGAGAGACAATGATACATTGGCTAAATGGGTAGACACCTGGCAGATGAATTTCAATGCAGAGAAATGTGAAGCTATGCACTTTGGTGGAAAAAATGTGGAGTGATAACACAGGCTCAATGGGGACTACAGGAGCAGATGGCCCTCGGGATTCATGTGCATGATTCTCTGAAGGTGGCCAGATATGTTGAAGCAGTTATTAGGAAAGTTTACAAGATCCTTGAGTTTATAAATAGAGGCATAGAATATAGAAGCAAAGAAGTGGGAGCTCATGTTGTGGCTGTACAGGACATTGGTTCAGCCACTTTTGGAATATTGTGTGCAATTCTGGTCTCCATGCTCTCGGAATGATTTGTGGAACTTCAAAAGGTTCTAAAAGATTTACAAGGATGTTGCCAGGGTTGGAGGATTTGAGCGATAGGGAGAGGTTTAAAAGGCATCTGGATGGGTGTATGAATAGGAAGGGTTTAGAGGGATATGGGCCAACTGCTGGCAAATGGGACTAAACTAAGTTAACATATCTCCATCAGCAGGGTCTGTTTCCATGCTATGTACACCTCTATGACTCTATATGACTCTCAGTGGTCTTACACCTCTCCAAATCATTGGGCAGACCACATTTGCAGCATTGTGGTGCATTCTGGGCACCTTATTTAAGGAAGAATGTTAAAGCCCTGGAGAGAGTGTAAAGGAGATTTACTCAAATGAATGAGATTTTAGATGCAAGGAAAGATTAGAGAAATTGGCTTATTCTCCTTGGAGTAGAGAAGATTAAGAGCTGACCTTATCAAAGTGTTCAAAATCATGAAGAATTTTGACAGAGTAGAGAAAGTCAGTAACTCGGGCCCACAATTTCAAGATTGTCAGCAAGAAAGCTGAGGAGATGTTTATTCAGAGAGCTGTTAGGTTTTGGAAGTGCTTCCTGGGAGACTGATGGAGGTGGATTCCACAGGAGGTTTCAAAAGAGAACTGGATATACATTTGAAAGTGATGAATATAGAGGACTTCAGAGATAGTCTCATTCCCCTGCGCTATCTGGGCAGCTCTCTTAGTAGCTGGGTACAGATACAATGGGTCCAATGGCCTCCTTCCGTACTGTAAATTCCATGATATATAGTGAACAGCTGGGGTCCTAGCATTGAGCCCTGTGCCGCTTGGAAAAAGGCCTAGTTATTCCTATGTTTCCTGTCTGCCAACCAATTCACCATCTATATCCTTACACTACATCCAATTACACACATTTTAATTTTACATCCTAATTCCTTATGTCAGATCTTATCAAAAACCTTTTGAAAGTCCAAGTAAACCACATTTGGATTTCCCCTTATCAGCGTTTGGATGCCAGTCAACATTTCTGAAGGCCTCTGAAGTTAGCCAAACTTTGTGAAAATCTGCTGTTGGAGGGCTGTTGACAGATGGATTTCAACAAGAAGATAAGAAGTTGAAAACGTTGGTGTTAATGAAACAGGAGCCAGCATCAGCCAATAAAGATGTAAATGAATGGAATTGGTGCAAGTCAGGATTTGGGCAATGGAATTTTGGATGAGTTTAAAATTTTGTTCAAGTGAAAGATGTGTGGCCAGCCAGCAAAGCATTGGAACATAAGCTTGGAGGTGATAAAAACATAAATCAGTGTTTCTGCAACAGATTATCTCAAACAAGAAACAAGATGAGAGATAATATGGATAAACACACTGTTTGTAATGAAAAAGGTATAATGCTACTTGACTATCTAAGCCGAAGTCAGAAAGTATAACTATTGCCTCACATAGCCTTCCAAACTAAATACAATTGTGTCCTTGCTATAAGGCTTCTTGAAGTCTTTGAGTACGAAATATATTTTAAAACCATCAATGGGTATAATGCAAGAGAACTTACATTAAAGTCCTCTTAGTAATATCTACACCCCCTAATTACATTAAATCCAATATATTTATTTCACTTGACATCATGCAGCACCTCTTAAACATATTTCTGTAGTGTTTAATTCAAATATATTATAAACAGAATTCCAAAACTATATCCAAAATAACAGTAACTTGTAGTACCTTTAACTTCCCAAAATGTCTTCACCAGGTTTCGCCAGATGAACAGCACTTTTTTAAAAATTCACTAATTGGATGTGGTTTGTCACTGATGAGCCCAGTATTTATTGCCTGCATTTCAGAAGATGGTGGTGAGATGCTATCTTGAATTAGTACAGTCCTTGTGGTGCAGATACACTCGCAGGTATTGACCCAGTGAAGAAACAGTAATGTACCACAAAATTAGGCTAGTGTGGCTATGCGAGTTGAAGTCCTGTTTTTAAGCTCCTGTCTCTGTGGACAATGTGTTCTCAAATTCGAGTCCTACCAGAGTTTCAAGCGAGTCATCCTTCCAGGTAGAGTTAAAACCACAGATGTCTCAAAGTACTAGGTTTTACGTTGTGACTTTAAGGAGGCAGAGGTTTTTAGAAAGGAATTCTCGAGGCTTGGTTCAGGTCAGCTGAAGGTGCAGCTACCATTGGAGGAACATTTAAAATTGAGGTATTGTTGTGAGGAAATTCAAACTTTAGAAATATAGGAGCACAGATATAATGAAGGATTGTGGGGGTGAAAGAGACTATACAGAAAGGGAGAGGTGAGTTTAGGTAGGGATTTGGAAGGAAATACAAAAAGTGTAAGATAAAATGGTTGCTTTATCAAAATCCAATGGGGACCCTTGCATATTGGTGTGATAGAACTATGGGGCTCAGTACGAGTCAGGAAATGAGCAATAGTGTGTTGAATGGTCTCAGGTTTAAGAGGGTAAAATATACAAAGGTGATAGATGTGCAATGGGATAGTCAAGACGAAATGTATCAAATAATGGGAATGAGGTAGGAAAGGTAGGTTCACAGCAGGCATGGTGGGCAGGAAGCTCAGTGAGAGTTTAGGATGAGGATATTGGGTTTTTGCCTCCAGGCAGAGGAAATTTGCAGGCTTATCAACAGGAAGTCAAACCTGATAGCAGACAAGTCGGAACTGTAAGGTGTGCTGAAAATGTGTGCTAGGATTTGGAAGACCAGAGTGGTTGAGGGGGAGAAATGAAATGACTCGTGATGATAGAAGAAGAGGGTATGGGAAATGTAAAGGGAAAAGAAGCAAGAAAGGTGGAGGAAAATGTGGCAGGAGCAGTGATGGACATGGAGCTGGAGGAGCAGTCAAAATGCTTACCTGTTTGGACATGGGGAAAACTGAAGTTATATAGACCAGGCAATGTGAGCAAACTGTGAGCATACCTATATATCATGGATGTAAACAAGGAATAGAGAGAGAAAAACAATAGGAAGGAATCCAGAGGAAAAATGCTCCGATTGAGAAAATGCAGACATAAAGTGAAATCATGGTGAGCCAAATCCAGATGAAAGTTATGTCAAAATCATCAGCCATTCCCACCAGTGGAATAACAAAACCAATCAACCAATAGCCATGGTAAGCCACATTTTGGCATTGAAATCTTCCTGTGAATGGAGGTACAAAGCCTGAGAGTGTGGCTAAACTTGTGAGAAAGCTGGATGTGTTGCTGACTGGAGAGAAGATAAAGTTGATCCAATAAGCAGAGAAATCTATGGTGTGAAGCAAGCAGGCATCACAAAGGAGTTGGGGTTTATACCATCAGGTTTGTCAACCATTCTGAAACAACAAGGTGAACATCTTGAAACAGTTGGCAAGCAGGCTTTGACTCAGGCAAGGAAGAAAATGAGAATGGCTGCTTATCAAGACATTGAAGAAGCTCTGCTGAGGTGTTTCAGGACAGTCTGAGTGGAGGACATTCCCATCTCTTGCCCACTTGTCCATGACAGGAGTGTTGTCCTGACTAAGAGACTAGGTCACAATGAGTCGAAAAGTGAACCAGTTTTGTACTGATTGAATGAGTCAGTCAGTCTGCTGCAGCATTGCTTATTAAGAACTATAATTCAAACAGAAAGGCTTGAAATTAGTTTCCTTCCTTTCAGAAAACTCTAATTAGTCAATGCTTTGATTTATTCTATACAATAAAGTACTTTTTGAAGAACTGCTTTAATTTATTCATTCTTTCTTTGCTGTTAGATCTGATTTATTTTGAGTCTACTCCAGCCAACTTAATTTCGAAAATGAGACTTACTTTGTAACCTGACTGAATCTTGATTGTTTGTTTTATTTTAATCATTCTGTATTAGCTTAGATAATCTCTTCCTTTCTCTCGTTTAGATTCAGTATTTTCTTTCACAACTCCAATCTAACGTATACCTCCTTCTGTTCTCTGCTGTCAAATTCTGATGAACAGCATAATTTTCACTCTTTTTTATTCATTATTTTCTGTCCTATCTCTTTAATTCAGTCGGAAATGTAGTCTAAATAAAGAAGTGGTCACCAGCAGAAGACGACAAGGTTTTGAGTAAAATTACAAGTTGATCAAAGACTTACACATGAGAGAGCCTATGTGAGAAAAGATAATATATATCCAGAGAGAAAAAAATGTGTTTGTTCTTTAGAGAGCTCATTGAAAGCAGTTGATGGAATGAATTGTGCATTGAAATACCTCTTGTAAACTGAACCAGATTTCGAAGAGATCAGAGTTCAATGCTAACCAACATTTAAAAATGACAATCTTTAAACACTGGCTGATGATTACATTGTAATTTTGTCAATCGGTACTGGAAGCATGATTCGCAGGAAATCGTAACAACCTCCTCAGGAGACAGACAGGTGCTGCAAACCAACAGGATACCCTTCGTTGTTCAGTACTTCCCAGGAGCTGAGAAACTATGCCATGATCTTCGTGACCTGCAACACATTATCAATGAGGATGAGTACCTCACCAAGACCTTCCTCACACCTCCACTGCTCACCTTTAAACAACCACCAAACCTCAAACAGATCATTTTTTGCAGCAAACTGCCCAGCTTTCAGGACAACACCATACAATCTTGTCATGGTAGATGCAGCAAGACATTTCAGAATGTCGACACGGATACCAGCATTACACGTGGGGACACCTCCCACCATGTTCACGGCAGGTATTCATGTAACTCAGCCAACATTGTCTATCTCATATGCTGCAGGCAAGGATTCCTGCATGGTACATTGGGGAGACCGAGCAGAGGCTGCAGCAATGGATGAATGGACACCACACAACAATCAACAGACAGGAGGGTTCCCTCCAGTCGGAGAACACTTCAGTGGTCCAGGACATTCAACTTCAGACCTTTGGATGACCATCCTCCAAGGCGGACCTTGGGACAGGCAACAACACAAAGTGGCTGAGCAGAGGCTGATAGCCAAGTTTGGTACCCATAGGGATGGCCTCAACCGGGACCTTGGGTCCATGTCACACTACAGGTGACCCGATTGCACCATAAAAATACAAGTTTGGTACTCATGGGGATGGCCTCAGCCGGGACCTTGAGTTCATGTCACACTGCAGGTGACCCCGCTGCACTATACACTCTCTCACATATATGTACACAAGCACACACACATGCACAGACACACTCCTCCAGACCTCTTTCATACACAAGCTCTCTCATACACTCACACACACATACCCATCCAACACTTATATGCACCCTCTCACAGGCTTATACCCCATTACACTCACACACAAACACATACTCTCTCACAGACACTCATACCCTCCTGCACACACACACACTCACATGCACTCACATATATACACACACACAAATAAGTTTGTGGGGTGAATTTGTACTTGCAAAATTACATTTTATTTTGCTCAAAAACTGCATGAATTCATGTAAGATTTTTTAAATCCCTTTTTTAGGTTAGAATCAGTCTGATCATTGGGGCACAGACAATCTCACACAGGGCACCTCACACCTTCAATGCATTATCTGGGCCAACATGGCACTTATTGTTAAAGTTCACTTGAGAATATAACTTTAAGAAAGTTCTGAAATTTACATATGAAAGAACTGAAACCAACACTCTTATTCTAAAAAATGAGAGACTTAACAAACAATCCAGGTCTTTTTCAATATATAATTTCAATTACATCTCACTGCAAACTTTTGCTATAAATTCTGTGTCCTACGATCTTATATTCCACAACCACCTGATGACAGAGCAGCGCCCTGAAAGCTAGAATTTCCAAATAAACCTGTTGGACTATAATCTGGTGTGTGATTTTTAACTTGGTACTGTAAGGAAATATTAATTGGTTAATAATAGTTTCTTTACACTTACAGTACTGAGAATCTAACATAATCTTACATGGGTCTGAGCAAAGTGGGCTATGGTGAGATTTATGGCGGAATTGGACAAGACATTTAATGAGGCCCATCTCATATCAGGAACATCTCGCTCCATCTTTTATGATTTCCACAAGTGGTATGACAAGTTCCTTGCAAAGTGGCAGTGAGTTGCAAGTAATGAGGGATTATTTATTCTGGTAATCAGAGAGAGTAACTGGTGAGTTCAGCTGGAACTACTGCTTGCTCTGAACACTGGGTGGCAACACCTCAGTGCTGGCCACATGTACTACTTCTCCACTGACATTGGCAACCACAAAGTGCCAGTCTCCAAGAATCTTCATAGCAAGGCAATCCACTTAAAGGATGCTTCTGCAATGGCAGTTATCATGACAATCTTGCAGGACTCTGTGCACATAGGGACATGCACCCAGCTAATGGACTGGACCAGGCTGCATCTCCAGACTCCTTGCTAGCTGTCATAGTACTCACTCATTCTGAGTCTACCTGGCAACTCAAAGCATCCCTGCTCGGATTGCCTTGCTTTTCATTTTTGCTCTTTGTCCCGTCAGCCGGCGAAATGAGGATCAAATTACTTTTGTCTATCACAAAGACTGGAAGCTTGTCGTGGTTGTCAGCAATCCTCAGTCAAGTCAAGGGAGATGGTCTTTGCTTGAGGGATCATGGCTCAGTAAGACAAGGGCAGCCTTCAATACCAGTCAGGGGCTTTGAACATAGAACACAGAACATTACAGCACAGTACAGGCCCTTCAGCCCACAATGCAGTGCTAAGCATTTATTTTAATCTAAAATCAATCCAACCTACACACCTCTTATTTTACTGCCATTCATGTGCTTGTCCAGCTGACATTTAAATATCCCTAATGCCTCTGACTCTACTGCAACCGCTAGCACTGCATTTCACACACCCACCACTATCTGCATAAAGAACCTACCTCTGACATCTCCCTTTCTCCAATCACTTTAAAATTATGACCTGTCATGACAGCCATTTCTGCCCTGAGGAAAAGTCTCTGGCAATATACTCCATTTATGCCTCTCATTGCCATGTACACTTCTATCAAGTCACCTCTCTTCCTTTGTCTCTCCAGTGTGAAAAACCCTAGCTCAATTAACTTCTCTTCCTAAGACAAGCTTTCCAACCTAAGAAGCATCCTGGTAAATCTCCTCTGCACCGTCTCTAAAGCATCTACATCCTTTCTGCAATAAGACAACCAGAACTGGACACAATATTCCAAATGTGGTCTCACCAGGGTTTTATAAGGTGCAGCAACACCTCATGGCTCTTAAACTGAATCCCCCTGTTAATAAAGGCAAAACACCATAGGCCTTCTTAACAACCCTATCAACTTGGGTGGCAACTTTGAGGCATCTATGTATGTGGGCCCCAAGATTCCGCTGTTCCTCCACACTGCCAAGAATCCTGTCTTTAACCCTGTATTCAGCATTCAACTTCAACCTTCCAAAATTATTCACTTCGCATTTATACAGATTGAATTCCATCTGCCACTTCTCAGCCCAGCTCTGCATCCTGTCAATGTCTTGTTGTAGCCTGCAACAGCCCTTGACACGATCTACAACATCACCGATCTTTGTGTCATCAGCAAACTTACTAACCCACCCTTCCAGTTCTTCATCCAAGTAATTTATAAAAAAGAGCAGAGGCCCAAGAACAGATCCCTGCAGGACACCACTGGTCACCAATTTCCAGGTGGAATACTTTCCATCCACTCACACTCATTGTCTGCTTTCAGCCACTTAATTCTGTATTCAGACAACCAAATTTCCCTATACCCCATACCTCCTAACTTTCTGAGTGAGCCTACCATGTGGAACCTTACCAAATGCCTTACTGAAATCCATATACACCACGTTCACTGCTCAACATTCATCAACTTGCTTCGTCACACCCTCAAAGAACTCAATAAGGCTCGTGAGGCATGACCCTGCCCCATACAAAGCCATGCTGACTAACTTTAATCAAACTACGCTTTTCCAAATTGTCATAAATCTTATCTCTCAGAATCCTTTCCAACACCTTGCTTACCACCCCATCCTGAGTTTCATCGCTGGGGCTGTTTTCAACCCTCAATGCCACTGAGACTGCTTTTACAGAAGATGAATTGTACAACTATTATTTTTTTGTGCAGGTGGGAAGTACCCTGAGTGAGTGAGTTGGCAGTGCATAGGAACTACCAGCTAATGAGCTTGGCATCTCAACTGATAATTACATTGCAGGCTTCTTGTGAATGTGAGAGTGATGCAAATTTGGAGATAACTTGTGGGCTGTTCTAACAAATGTCAAGAGTTTCTTCCAATAAGTGTTGCAAGAGCTGCTGTGAGTAACATTTACAATGTATACTAACTTTATGGGACAAATGATAAATCCATCACAAATGGGCTAGATTTTACAAAGTGTTGCAGTCCCTTCTAGCTGTAAAGTTGGGTGGAGGGTCCATCCATGATCCCAGTTGCTGTCCTGTTGGAACATAACTCTGGAAGAAGGTTAGGTGGATTGGCCATGCTAAATTGCCCATAGTGTCCAGGGATGTACAGGCTAGGTAGATTAGCCATGAGAAGTGCAGAGTTTCAGGGATAGGGCAAGGGTTGGGTCTGGATGGGATGTTCTTCAGAGGGTTGGTGTGGACTCAATGGGCCAAGTGGCCCACTTATACACTGCACTGATTATATGGAAATGCTAATGCTTTAAAGGGAGACCTCTGCACTTTTGTCAGGAGCAAGCCCCACCTTAGACAGCTAGCAGCCTATCAGCTGGTTTGTAGCTCCAGGCCCTCCTGGAATAGTGGCTATGCTGGATTACAGGCAGTTCCAACACACAAGGAGTCTAGGTATGTTTGGGTCAGGAGTCTCAGTGATGAGGTTGGAGGAGCTTGAGATCTGGTTCAAGTGTCCGAGACAGGATTAAAGAGCAGGAAGATATTGAGAGGTTTGCCCCTAATGGATCAAGTGCATCCAGCCTCCTGTCCAACACCAGCTGGCATGCATCTAAAGGCTCTTAGAATAGTGTGGGCCTCATCTGTTACATGTATAATATGGCCACTTGTGGGATGAACCCCATAGCGGTCATTAATTGACTACTGAAGGATGTCAACATGTCAATGGGCAGGCAAATTATTTGACAGCTTGTCATGGACATTGTTAGCCTTTAACTGCAAAATATATGTATTTTTTAAAAAGAACTCTGCAACCAAAACATGAATGTAGATGTAAAATCAGCCAGTGAGTGACAAAGTTCCACATTGAACCCATGGAATATCACAAATGTGGAATATCAGGGAAACTTCATATGTCAGAGAAGATGGTAAAAGAGGGGGAGGTGTGGCATTGTTGGTCAAGGACAGTTGCAGAAAGGATGTTTGGGGACTCGTCAACTGAGGTATTATGGGCTGAAGTTAGAAACAGGAAAGGAGAGGTCACCCTGTTGGGAGTTTTCTACAGGCCTCCGAATAATTCCAGAGATGTAGAGGAAAGGATAGCAAAGATGATTCTCGATAGGAGTGAGAGAGACAGAGTAGTTGTCATGGGGCACTTCAACTTTCCAAATATTGACTTGGAACACTATAGTATGAGTACTATAGATGGGTCAGTTTTTGTCTAGTGTGTGTGCAGGAGGGCTTCCTGACGCAGTATGTAGACACGCAAACAAGGGGTGAGGCCACATTGGATTTGGTACTGGGTAATGAGCCCGGCCAGGGGTTAGACTTGGAAATAGGTGAGCACTTTGGTGATAGCGATCACAATTCTGTTATGTTTACTTTAGTGATAGAAAGGGATAGGTACATAACACTGGGCAAGAGTTACAGCTGGGGGAAAGGCAATTATGATGCGATTAGGCAAGATTTAGGAAGCATAGGATGGAGAAGGAAACTGCCGGGGATAGGCACATTAGAAATGTGGAGCTTATTCAAGGAAAAGCTACTGTGTGTCCTAGATAAGTATGTACCTGTCAGGCAGGGAGGAAACTGTAGAGCACGGGAGCCGTGGTTTACGAAGGAAGTGGAATCTCTGGTCAAGAGGAAGAAGAAGGCTTATGTTAGGATGAGA
>NC_057716.1:3635427-3698990 GCF_004010195.1 Chiloscyllium plagiosum | reverse complement strand
GAGTTCCGGAACCATGAGGTTATGCTACAGCTGTACAAAACTCTGGTGCGGCCGCACTTGGAGTATTGTGTACAGTGCTGGTTACCGCGTTATAAGAAAGATGTGGAAGCTTTCGAAAGGATGCATAGGAGATTTACTAGGATGTTGCCTGGTATGGAGGGAAGGTCTTACGAGGAAAGGCTGAGGGACTTGAGGCTGTTTTTGTTAGAGAAAAGAAGGTTGAGAGGTGACTTAATAGAGACATATAAGATAATCAGAGGGTTAGATAGGGTGGACAGGGAGAGCCTTTTTCCAAGAATGGTGACAGTGAGCACAAGGGGGCATAGCTTTAAATTGAGGGGGTGATAGATATAGGACAGATGTCAGAGGTAGTTTCTTTAGTCAGAGAATAGTAAGGCTATGGAATGCTTTGCCTGCAACAGTAGTAGACTCGCCAACTTTAAGTACATTTAAGTCGTCATTGGACAAGCATATGGACATACATGGAATCGTGTAGGTAAGATGGGCTTCAGATTGGTATGACAGGTTGGTGCAACATCGAGGTCAAAGGGCCTGTACTGCGCTGTAATTTCCTATGTTCTATGTTCAAAACAGGGAGAGAAACAGAATAGGAAAACATAACTCAGGGGCTGACTGTCTCCCTTTCTGTCAACTGAAAGCCATTTCTTGCATGATTTGTACGTTTTGGCCTTACCCTTAGTTAGGGTTTCCAGCCCTAATCTGTGTGTGTTAGTGGTCTGATGTCCCAATGTGTGGACTAATATGTTGAGAGGGCCGGGGCTTTGAGAACAACAATTTAAACACCCCTACGCTGGAGGTGAAAGTAAAGTGAAAGAGACATCTTATCATTCCAAGTGCAGGACAAGTGCTGTAAGCAATCTACAAAACCAAGAATCTTAAAATCAACTGTTCAACTACCAATGTCAATGCAACCTACTTTCTTTGATGAAAAGACCGCTGGCTCAGTCTTAATAGTGGAGACCACTTCATTTCATAATTTAATTCCCAATTTGATTACACAGAGATAGAAGCTTTCTTTACTCAGTAGTATCGGCGATTAAAATGGCCAGTCCAACATCAGTCCTTATTGTTGCAGAGTAAACTCTCACAAAAAGCTCAAAAGGTTTTATTGTGTCTTGTCTGAGAAAAGTGTTATTGATTGCAAGTCAGCAGAAAAGGCTATCTTAAGTTCATACCTATTAGTGCTGAAGGCATTCCTTCAGAAATCCTGTACCCTCAGGAAATACTCTGATGAAAGCACAGACGGAATTTGAGTTGTTTTGCTTTAGATCAAAGTGGATTAAAGGGTTACAGCTCTTATGAGGCCCCATCTCTATTGGGTGGGATCACAAAAGCTGGCCCAGGTTTGGGTCTCAATATCAATCCTCCCATGCAGGAGCCTAGCAGCAGTAGCTGGAGCTCCCCAGTTGTGCGTGTGTCCAAGTCTTCTGGCTCTGCATTGGCCAGAGAAACGTTAATGTATTGACCAGAGACAATTTCTATCAAAGCCATAAGCAAAAACAGAAATTGCTGGAGAAACTCAGCAGGTTTGGCAGCAGCTATGGAGAGAAAACAGGGTTAATATGTCCAATGACCCTTCTAAAGGTTAACAATTTATGTTTCTGTTTGTTTCATATCTCCAGTTCTTTGTTTCATTTTATTAAGTATGTCCCTGGCTCGAAGATTGCATAGATGAAGTCCGTAAAGCAGCCTATATCATCAAAATAGATTTACTCAAGAAGTACTGATAACTACCCTTGACTGCCCACTCAATGCCTTTGTAACTCCAGGCAGGTTTAACCAGTGTCAAATCATGCCACTTAGACCCCAAAATTCTCTAGCCACCTCTCAAAATCTAATGAATCTAATTTTGCAAAGTACATAAACAACATCCTAGTGTACACTGACACTTGGAAAATGTACTTGGAGCAACTTTTTTTTCATATGTGTACAATGGGGACATCACTGGTTGGCCAACATTTAATGCCCATCCCTAGTTGCCCTTGAGAAGCTGGTAGTGAGCCACATTTTTTTGAACCACCTGTCCACAATGCCCTTAGGGAGGGAATTCTAGGTTGTGTGTTGGAACCACGCAGAATCCTAGATGTTGCATTCTTTAGAAGAACTACTCAGTAAATTAAACATTCTAGTGAGTAATTTTCTGCTTCTCAAATACTCCAGAAGAATCCATTAAAGTTAGAGAATTCAAAGGGTTCCAATTCACTTCAGCTAATAGCAACCCATGAAACATCAGAAGATTAAAAACCTTGTTTACCTCCTGGGTAACTATTAAACCAAACCCTCAACCCATCACTCAGCCTTCCACATACCAGTCAGCAAACTAACGTCCTCAAGCCCAGCACAATTCTCCATCAACTCCCCCCCCAAACCAACTCTCCACCCTGGCACCATTGTGGAATCACAGATGACAATCCCTGCTGTTGAATCTGACCACACCACCCATCCAATTCATCAGCTTGATGCAATTAACAAATCATGGACAACAACATCCTTACTGACTGGCCAGAACTGACCATCAACCCCCAACCCAACTCCCACACTGCTAGGCCCAACAAGACATACACAACCCCCTCTCCCCCCAATATCAAACCTGACAGCCCTTCCTCAAACTAGCGTAAGCACTCCATCACTAAGCACCCTCTCTACCAGGTGCCTTAATCCATTAACCAGCTGCCACCCTAGCTTCACACTTAGCTATACCTATTTTCCTAATCACCCTGTTCAGGGATGCTATTAGACACCTCTGGAGCAGGTAGGACTTCAATCTGGGCCTCTTGGTCCAGGGGTAGGGACACAATCGCAAGAGGGCCCCTCCACACTTAGCCAGGGATTTACCCCTTCTCAGGAGCGGCCAAGATGGGTGGCTGTGTTGTTAAACATTTAATCACACAACACAGCACCCACTGCCATTTAAAAGAGGACATGGTTTGATTTCCCTGACTTTCCTACACTGCAGGCAAATTGTTTAAGTTCAGGTACACCTCACATTTCTGAACTTGATTGGAATTGTTGGTGAGAAACGTGGAGCTCAGTGCTCATGCTAAAATGTAGGAATGGAATGATAATCTGACTGTGATCGGATTCAGGCTGTTACATTTCTAAAGGCAATTAAATCAAACTCATTTATTTCTATTTGCTCTGCTAATTTGTCTATCTTGAATGCCTCCTGCATCCACATCCTTAATTTTTTAAACCATTTTTCTCTGCATGGACTTTATTTGCTGGTGCATTTTCAGTATTAAACTCTCTGTCCTTTGGTGTCTCACTCTGTTTAATTATCTCCACCCAAATTGTTACATCGTTCAATCAACTTGTAGATTGTAAACTGACTTTCACCTGACCTCTTTTGCTCCTCATCCTTACTTTTGACTTGAAAACCCAGGATGCTGAAACCAGCCTGATTTAACTGGAGTTCCCTCTAACATTTTCTTTCCCAAGTACTGGTACTAGTACTAATGCATTATGAATCAAAACCTTTCCTTCCCACATCATATTCCTGTGCCAATTGGTAATTAGTTCAGTCTATTATTTTGTGACAATCATCTTTGAGGTACTGCATTTAAACTTAGTCCCTCGCTGCCTATGTTATTGGTTCCTACACAGACATAAAAAAGGGTCATTTTACCTTCCACTCCAAGTTTATTTCCAGTTATGATTAGATGTTAAGAGACCTGACACTGAGCAGGTAAATAAACATCCTGAAGATGCCTGGTTACAACTGAATAGAATAATATCAATTCCCCTCCCCCAGTATGTACGGGCCTTTATCGGTGCCACATTCTTTTGGTAGTCATCACTGCACTAACATCACCATCTCCCAACATTGTCTCCATTTGAATGCAAGGGGGTTTGCTCGAGTAGACATAGAGAAAATGGTCCTGATATTTGATGGCCAGATAATTGTTTCTGAAGCACAGATCAAAGCACATGGCAACCTTATGGTATCTCCCTTCGAGCAGACTGTAGGACAATTGTTTGGGAAATTGAAGATTGTTTCAAGCAATTGCCTGTATACCTGGAACCCCCTGCAAGACTCCAATTAAATTGGAGAATTTGGGAGATTCTGCTGCAGTTATAGTTTAATTATAGAGTTATGGAGTAAATATATACTTTGGAAAATTTAGACTATTAAATGACTAGTCTAATTAATGAGTAGCTATGAAGTTGACTCTGTACCATCCCAACATGCCACACAGTATACCTCTCCAAGACTCCTTACATACCCAATTTCCAAACATTTCCTTTCCCAATGCCTGACCTCACCCGTTGCCCAAAGCCAGACTGTTCCCTCCTTGTTGCACACTGGAACCAACATTGCCAGAGCACATCCCCAACCCAAAATTTTATACCTACTCCCATGTACTTAAACACTCCAACACTGAGCTGACCACTTTGTCGACTTGCACCCTGGCACCATTCCCATTTGTCACCCTAACTCCTAGCATCCTCCGACCTACATTCCCACTTTGCACCTTATCCCCTCACACCTGACTTACTTGGCACAATAAACTTACCCATCCGAAAATTTACCTACCAGGCACCTGGAAACACAGTCAGCTAAGCTCATAGTTATTCTCTCAAAGAGTGAGTTTCGCTAAGACCAAAGTGATCTATCACAGACATAGAATGGGTCAAAAATGAATACTTTCATGGGTCACAAAGGTAGAAGCAAGAGCACAGCTCCCCATTCCACAACAAAATGGGAATTCACAAGGTTCTTGGGAATATTAAGTTCATCCTAATCATTAGTACATTCATTACAGTTCTGACAGACTTATGACAGAAAACAAAACAAAGCTAGGATAGACTGAGAAATGCCAAATTGCTTTTGAAATGCTTAAGGCGACTTAAATCAGTGAGTATGTGCTTGCAGCTGCAAATGTTGATGAGGTCTTTAAAGGAGGCATTGATGAGAATGATGTCAAGGTAGGTACCTGGCTTCCTCCAGATGACAAATCCCGAATAGAGAGTACAACATGGTTTTTCTGAAAAACGGAACAACTATCCAAAATAGTACTCTATGGTAGAGAATGATTCCCTCGGTTTATTATTGACTCTCAGATACTGAGAGATATATGTATAGAGAGACCACAGTCCATAATGACCATAGCATGCTAACTTTGTGATAAAACTAAAGACTCAGAATATTGGGTTACTCTACATTTCCTTCAAACATAATCGGGGGGAGGGGGGGAGGGGGGAGGTTTGGGGCCAACGACCATAATTCTATTAGATTTAAAATAGTGGTGGAAAAAGATAGACCAGATCTAAAAGTTGAAGTTCAAAATTGGAGGCAGACTAATTTTGACGGTATTAGGCAAGAACTTTCAAAAGCTTGACTGGGGGCAGATGTTCGCAGGTAAAGGGACGGCTGGAAAATGGGGAGCCTTCAGAAGTTAGATGAATAGAATCCAGAGTCAGTATATTCCTGTCTGGGTGAGAGTAAAGGCTGGTAGGTGTAGGGAGTGCTGGATGACTGAAGAAATTGAGGGTTTGGTTAAGAAAAAGAAGGAAGCATATGTCAGGTATAGACAGGATAGATCGAGTGAATCCTTAGAAGAGTATAAAGGCAGTAGGAGTATACTTAAGAGGGAAATCAGGAGAGCAAAAAGGGGTCATGAGATAGTTTTGGCAAATAAAGTTAAGAAGAATCCAAAGAGTTTTTACAAATACATTAAGGACAAAAGGGTAACTAGGGAGAGAATAGGGCCCCTCAAAGATCAACAAGGCAGCCTATGTGTGGAACCGCAGAAGATGAGGGAGATACTAAACGAGCATTTTGCATCAGTGTTTACTGTGGAGAAGGACATGGAAGATATAGAATGTAGGTGACATCTTGAAAAATGTCCATATTACAGAGGAGAGAGTGGTGGATGTTTTGAAATGCATAAAAGTGGATAAATCCCCAGGGCCTGATCAAGTGTACCCTCGAACTCTGTGGGAAGCTAGGGAAGTGATTGCTGGGCCTCTTACTGAGATATTTGGATTGTCGATAGTCACAGATGAGGTGCTGGAAGACTGGAGGTTGGCTAACGTGATGCCACTTTTTAAGAAAGGTGTTAAGGACAAACCAGGGAACCATAGATTAGTGAGCCTGATGTCGATGGTGGGCAAGTTGTTGGAGGGAATCCTGGGGGACAGGAGGTGCATGTATTTGGAAAGGCAAGGACTGATTAGAGATAGTCAATATGGCTTTGCATGTGGGAAATCATGTCTCATGATTGAGTTTTTTGAAGAAGTAACAAAGAGGATTGATGAGGGCAAAGTGGTAGACTTGATCGATATGGACTTCAGTAAGGCGTTCAACAAGGTTCCCCATGGGACACTGGTTAGCAAGGTTAGATCTCATAGAATACAGGGAGAACTAGCCATTTGGATATGGTACTGTTTCGCAGGTAGAAGACAGAGAGTGGTGGTGGTGGAGGGTAGTTTTTCAGACTGGAGACCTGTGCCCAGTGGAGTGTCACAAAGATCGATGCTGGGTCCTCTACTTTTTGTATTTATATAAATGATTTGGGTTTGAGCATAAACGGTATAGTTAATAGGTTTGCAGATGACACCAAAATCGGAGGTGTAGCAGACAGCAAAGAAGGCTACCTCAGATTACAACAGGATCTTGATCAAATGGGCCAATGGGCTGAGGAGTGGCAGATGGAGTTTAATTTAGATAAGTGCGAGGTGCTGCATTTTGGGAAAACAAATCAGAGCAGGACTTATACACTTAATGGTCAGGTCATAGGGAGTGTTGCTGAACAAAGAGACCTTGGAGTGCAGGTTCATAGCTCCTTGAAAATTGAGTCACAGGTAGATAGGATAGTGAAGAAGGCGTTTGGTATGCTTTCCTTTATTGGTCAGATAATTGAGTACAGGAGTTGGGAGGTCATGTTGCAGCTGTACAGGACATTGGTTCAGACACTTTTGGAATGTTGCATGCAATTCTGGTCTCTTTCCTATCGGAAGCTTGAAAGGGTTCAGAAAAGATTTATAAAGATGTTGCCAGGGTTGGAGGATTTGAGCTATAGGGAGAGGTTGAATAGGCTGGGGCTGTTTTCCCTGGAGTATCGGAGGCTGAGGGGTGACCTTATAGAGGTTTATAAAATCATGAGGGGCATGGATAGGATAAACAAAGTTTTTTTTCCCTGGAGTGGTGGAGTCCAGAACTAGAGGGCATAGATTTAGGGTGAGAGGGGAAAGATGTAAAAGAGACCTAAGAGGCAACCTTTTCACTCAGAGTGTGGTACGTGTATGGAATGACCTACCAGAGGAAGTGTTGGAGGCTGGTACAATTGCCACATTTAAAAGGCATCTGGATAGACATATGAATAGGAAGAGTCTGAAGAGATATGGCAAGGTGCTGGCAGGTGGGACTAGATTAGGTTTTTATATCTGGTCGGCATGGACGAGTTAGACCGAAGGGTCTGTTTCTGTGCTGTACATCTCTATGACTCAATGATGCTATCTCACTTAAAAATAACTCACATTGACACAAAATTAAATATGATTGCCCTGTCAAGAATTTAAAGAGACTTAGTTGGAACTGAAAAGGTACTATTGACGGAGTCGAGGGAAATGCCCATGTGAACTTTACCAGGCACTGGTTGTAACAATGTGTAAATTTTGTGTGTGGGTTGGAATGGGAGGGATGAGTTGGAGAAAGTTGAACTGGGAAGAATAAACTGAGCAGTTTTGTACAGTATGGTTAACATTTTAGGCATTATTATTCCGCACAAATGAGTATCATCCTTTTTCTCATAAATATGTTGTTATGATTAATATATTTTACATTGTTGCTCAATTGACAATTTATAACAAACTTGCAAACAAAGCATGCGTATGGTGCAATACCAAATTACAGCTTCTATTTTCATTCAGACTGGAACTAAGTAATAGATCTAACATCAACATACAGAGGGATTAGATTAGATTAGATTAGATTACTTACAGTGTGGAAACAGGCCCTTCGGCCCAACAAGTCCACACCGCCCCGCCGAAGTGCAACCCACCCATAACCCTACCTTACCCCTTTCCTAACACTACGGGCAATTTAGCATGGCCAATTAACCTGACCTGTACATCTTTGGACTGTGGGAGGAAACCGGAGGAAACCCACGCAGACACGGGGAGAATGTGCAAACTCCACACAGTCAGTCGCCTGAGGCGGGAATTGAACCCGGATCTCTGGACAGGAGGTGCATGTATTTGGAAAGGCAAGGACTGATTAGAGATAGTCAATATGGCTTTGCGTGTGGGAAGTCATGTCTCATTATTGAGTTTTTTGAAGAAGTAACAAAGAGGATTGATGAGTGCAAAGTGGTAGACTTGATCGATATGGACTTCAGTAAGGCGTTCAACAAGGTTCCCCATGGGACACTGGTTAGCAAGGTTAGATCTCATAGAATACAGGGAGAACTAGTCATTTGGATATGGTACTGTTTCGCAGGTAGAAGACAGAGGGTGGTGGTGGTGAGGGTAGTTTTTCAGACTGGAGACCTATGCCCAGTGGAGTGTCACAAAGATCGATGCTGGGTCCACTACTTTTTGTATTTATATAAATGATTTGGATTTGAGCATAAACGGTATAGTTAATAGGTTTGCAGATGACACTAAAATCGGAGGTGTAGCGGACAGCAAAGAAGGCTACCTCAGATTACAACAGGATTCACACTTCCCTGAAAGTGGCAACCCAAGTGGAAAAGGTGGTCAAGAAGGCATATAGCATGCTTACCTTCATCAGCCGAGGCATAGAGTATAATAATTGGCAAGTCATGCTGCAGTTGTATATAACTTTAATTGGGCCACATTTGGAATATTGAGTATAGTTTTGGTCACCATGCTACCAGAAAGATGTGGAGGCTTTGGAGAGGGTACAGAAAAGGTTTACCTTAGCTATGAGGAGACATTAAACAAACTTGGTTTGTTTTCACTCAAACATCAGAGGCTGAAGGGTGACCTGATCAAAGTTTACCAAATTATGAGAGATATGGATAGTTAAAGTTTTTCTTTTCACAGGGTAGAAATGTCAATTACTGGAGACACGGGTTTAAGGTAAGAAGTAGTAAGTTTAAAGGAGATATGACAGGCAAGTTTTTTTTTAACGCCAAGGGTGGTAAGTGAAATTCACTGCTGGAGGAGGATGTAGATGTGAATACAACAGCAACATTTAAGAGGCATCCTGATAGTTGCTTGAATTGGCAGGGAATAGAGGGATATGGACCACACAGAGGCAAAAGATTTTTAGTTTAGAAAGGCTTCATGTGTCACACAGTCTTGATAGGCCAAAAGGCCTGCTCCTGTGCATAACTGTTCTCTGTTCTGATTTTACACAATGTATCTAATTAGCTGGATGACTATACCTCTCTGAAAATCGAATAATATCTTTTAAAATACATTTTATTTGCTCAGTGGCAATGGATTATTGAGCACACGCTTTATTTGCATTATCTTATTGCTATGAACAATTTCTGAGTGGCCGAAGCAAAGCCTTGGACCTAAAAACATTCTAATATAGTAAGAATTTCCTAGAGAAGCTGCATCATACACTTATATCTATTCAAACAGTTCATACCTATAAATGATTTAACAGTACTATGCATATCAATATTAATACAATTAAGCACTTGAGTTAAGTGCTACAAATTTCAAGCATTCTTTAAATGCCTTATAGTGCTTGGTGAATGGATTTCTGTGTTATAGCAGTCATTTCAATTTAACATCATAGAATCCCTATGGTGTGAAAGGGCGCCATTTGGCCCATCCAGTCCGCACCAATCCCCCAAGGAACATCCCACCCAGACCCAGACCCCCACCGTATCCTGTAATCCCACATCTACCCTGGCTAATCCATCTAACCTACAATTCCATGAACACTATGGGCAAGTTAGCATAGCCTATCCATCTAATCTTCACATCTTTGGATTGTGGAAGGAAACCGGAGCGTCCTGAGGAAACCCAAGCAGATATGGACAGAACATGCAAACTCCACACAGGGAGTCACCCAAGGTGGGTATCGAACCTACCTGATGCTGTGAGGAAGCATTGTTAGCCACTGAGCCACCATGCCATCCTTGTGAAAATTGAAAATAACAGATACTCATTCAATAATCTACCTAGAATGTTATAATATTTATGTTAAAAATAACACAAGAATATTAAGAACTTGCAGTTTTAAGTTAGCTGATGATTTTTTTCCCCTAAAGACTCTGAAGGTGTCAGCTGTGGAGAAATGCTTAGCTAGAGAATATAACAATCAGCATTCAAGTATTCTAATGCTTGTTGCATTAGATCCTACCCAGTAATAATGGTGGAATTCTCCTACATTGTTTTGATAGTTCATTGAGTTTGGTTCAAGAGTCAGTAAACAACAGTCAGTAAACAACTGTTCAAGAGTCAGTCAGTTTTAGTCAGTGAGACAGAGGAATGACTCCATAAATCTGAAGTGATGCTGCAAGCTCAGAGGAGCTGAGGGCTCATTGACGTCCCAGGGGCTATTTAATACAGTTGAGAGATAGAATTCAAAGAAGCCCACAAGCAATAGTTGCTTGGTGCAGTTGGAGATTGGAATTGGAGAAGCCAAGGGGCTGTGTCAGCTCCATGAATCTAGCTGTGTGTGAAAGGAGCTAAAATTGTGCCAGTAGTTAGATGTCTGTGAGAAGACACAGGTATCTTGAAGAAGTGATGTATCTACCAGGTTTGAACAGACATTGAGGCAGTTTGAATTACAGCAGCTTTAAGGAAATTTCTAGGATTGATCTTCAGAAGTGAAGAATTGGAATCCCTTATGAAGGAGATAGAGTTTTAGTGATATTTATTAGCTCATAGTCATATCATCAAGGTGGTTTGCTGAGAAACCTGTAGCATCTGTCTTAAAGGAATCTGCTATTTTGTGTTCTGTCCATATTGGCCTGTGATTTCTTAACCATATTTACCTCATGCTGAATCTGGATTTTCTACTGGATTGTTTTATTTTGCCAACTTTACATAGAGATTTTTTTAAATTCAAAACCATGGAATCCTGAGCTTGTATTCTCTTAAAACATATCTGGGGTTTCAAATTTTGTTGACTTTAAGCAAGCACTTTTTGGTCCTCAGTGTGAATAAGAAGTGGATTGATTACAACATGTAAGATCCTTTGAGACAAGGTGCTTGTGGAAATTACGCTTTCTCTTGTGGGAGATTTTACAATGAGGGGTCATTGTTTAAAAAAAAAGTAACCTATTTTTAATAGAAATAGGAGCAATCTTTTTCTCATACAGGGTCATGGGTTTTTGGAGTCCTCTTCCTCAAAAGACTGTAGAAGCAGAGTCTGACTATTGTTAAGGCAGGCCTGGATAGATTCTTGATAAATGAGGGAGTGAGACATTATCGTGGTCAGCAGGAACGTGGAGTAATCAGATCAGCCATGATTTCATTGAACTGTCAATCAGACCTGAGGGGCCAAGTGGCTTGCTCCCACTGGCTCCTGCTCCTGCTCCTGCTCCTGCTCTGGCTCCCACTCCCACACCGGTTCTCGCTCCTGCTCCCCCTCCTGCTCCCACTCCCACACTCGCTCTTGCTTCTGCTCCGGCTCTTGCTCCCACTTCAGTTTCTGCTCCCGTTCCCACTCCCAATTCACATCTTGTATGTTCATAACCAGATCATGCCATCAATTTGGCAGTCTTAACTAGTATTGCAACTGTGAAAAACAGAAACGTATGCCTGCATTGAATTATTTCTTCCGCAAACTTACAGTTGGTACATGTTAACTTATGGAAGTTTGTGAAGTATTATTAATGCAATGACATGTTGTTCAGGGGTTGATGTAACCAAGCACAAACTATACTGTAATTGGTGGTTTGATCATCTCCATAATGACAATGACTATCATAAATCCACAATATACCCAATGATGATGATGGATTGGGGAATACGGTTGTTAACTAAAGTGATGGGAAGGCAACTTCCTCAGAAATGTCCAAATGTTCAAAGAGGTTTTCAAAGGTCAGAAAGAGATAATGAGACCAATTCTTGTTGGAAGAGAATCCCAGCTATCTAAAGAAGAACTTGAACATGAAGCAACCTCAAATCCAGTCAGAGGAAAGCAGTGTGCCTGTCACAATTGATTATTGGAAAAGGTTTTGAAAATAATGTGCAACAATAACATTGGGACATGAAAATGTGATAAAGATCCTTGAATTTCATATATGGGTGGACAGGAAGCTGGTGAAACTGACAAGATTGAAGTAAGCTGACTCACGCATGAATTTGTTATGGGTCTGCACCTCAGACTTTTGAATTTATTGCAGTTTGTGAAGTTGGTAATGAGGGAGCCAAGGAGGAGAGCATCAATGAAATTGATCTTCATTCTGATGAAATAATTGATGAGAAATTTAGTAATATGAAACTGAATTGTCCTGGAGATTGAAATGAATGGAATGTTTGAACTCAGAATTAAAAGAATGCAGAGATTATCCAGAAGTGGCTTCAGTATGATTAAGCAGCTGGGATAGTAGCAAAGAAACAATTCCAAAGGAACATAGGTGCTCGCAGATATTAAACTGTTAGACTGGCATTGAGCTGTGGGAAATTTAGCCTTAAAATTAAACATACAATCACATAATGAAGCAATAGTCTCAGCGTTAGTGATGTGGCAGAGCAACAAAATGGAATCTCATTAGCATACATGAGGGATATAAATCAGATGTAGTATTTGAATGAAGCATTCAATGAATCATTGGACATACCATGTTATACATGCAGTAGGAGAAATCATGCAAAGAGATATAGTGACTACTTCAGGACTATAAGAACAAGACTATGATACTTTGGAGATGAATGGTGAAGAAAGGAAGGTTCAGGAGAATATAACAGCCAACAGTGCTGAAGGCAATGGAGAGGTTGAGCAGGATGAAAAGACACAGTAATGATGATACTCTGATGCTTGGCAAAATCGTTGTCTTCATTATTGGATGTAAATGTATTAATTGAAAAGGAGCAGAGGAGGTCCATGGTATCCCAAGCAGACTTGCTCCTTCAGCAACATCACTAACAAACACAAGTCATTTGTTTCATTGCTGTTGTGAGACCTTACTGTTTCTCATAAATTGGTACCTGTGCTTTCCTGTATTAGCGACACATCAAAAGTGATTCATTGACTTCAAAGTATTTGGAGTTGTCTAAGGATGTGAAATACACTATCTAAATCTGAGTTATTTCATTTTCCTTTAAATACTTGTGACCTCACTCATGATTTTGACTAGAGTGACTTGGGGTTTGCATGCTGATTAGAATCCATATTTAAGAAATTTGAATAGAGATTGGAGACAAAAGGAAGTGTTTGAGTGATAACACAAAGCTTGTTCACTTTGGAGAAAGAACTGTGTAGAGTGAGATTGAGGTTTGTAAATAATGAATCAGGGTGACTTCTTAAATGAAGAGTTGGTGATGGGTACAGTGAAATTTTTGTTTTGCTTATAATACAAGTAGATCATGCCATACAAAGTGCATTAGGGTAATAGAATACAATATTATGGCTGCAGAAAAGGTGCACAAAAAGCAAGATCAATCTTTGATTTGAAATATAAGAGATCCGTTTAGAAGTCTAATAACAACGGGGAAGAAGCTGTTCTTGAAACTGATGATATGTGTATTTGTGCATTTGAATCTTCTGCCTGATGGAAGAGGTTGGAAGAAATTATAACTGTGGTGGGAAGGATTATGTTGGCTGCCTTTCTGAGGCATTGAGATGTGTAGATGGAGTCAACAGATGGAAGGTTGGCTTACGTGAGGGACTGAACTGTATTCAAGCTATATACCTGAGGATGAAAATGAGAGAAAGAGAGAGATCACTGACAGAAGTTGGGAAATCTGGATGCAAGTGAGGGACTTCACCTGATAACTTTAAGTAGTTGCATGGCAAGCATTTTTTAGGCTAATCTACTGGGAAACAGATTAAGTGCTGCAGATTTAGGAAAGTGGTGAAAGCAGAGAGATAGTGTTATCCATTTGGTGAGACATAGTATTGAAAATAGAAGAGTAGAATGGACATTTCACTGGTGGAATAGCTTCTAACATTTTCAGAGTAATATAGATTTTTCTTTACAACTATACTGCTTACTATTAAAAAGATGGAATGAACACTTCATTAATAACAACATTCTCAACATCTTTCTTCAAAGAAATCTTGACTGGAAAATGCTTTTACAGGTTGAAAAAAAATCAACAATTCTTGCTTATTTTCCCTTCTTTATCTATTATAGGCAATCGTAAATAGAAATGTATTGCAAAATTGAACATGGCAAATGTATAAACTGCTGGACGGCAGTTTAAAATGCAGTTCAGAAGTTAACTACAGCTCAAGGGATTAAAGAAAATTTGTCTTTTGATCAAATTTGCTGTCTTAAATCAATAAATCCTGCTTTTGATAAAAATAACACGTGTTGTTGATCCTACAAGTTAAACAAGGTAATGGCTTGTCTACCGTATATACTTAGAACTTATCTCCTCTATATACTGAGACACTTTATATTAGCCAAAGCTTGGTAGATACTTTAATGAAGATGTATTTATATTTTCTCAGATGTAAGTCTACACCTACTCTTTGGGTGATAGAAATGCTGATGAAGCATCAATTGCATACATATAGTTATATATTTGGTAACCTTCTCTCACCCTATAAGCTCCCATGCTCTGCGTATGTTACACTCTGGCCTTGTGTGTGCATCCCTCATTATAACTAAGTCAGCATTAACAGCCGTCCCTTCAGCTGCTTCTGCTCTAAGCTCTCTAAAACTCCCACCCTCATTAAGCTCACCACTTTGTAACACACGGGCTTCATTCATGGATATTTCTGGAAAACCTATCTTTAGTCCAGAATTTGTGTCCCAGTGTCTCCTGATGAGGCTCAATGTCAAGTTTAATTGATTATTCCCACTGTAAAGAACCTTGTGATGTTTTATTACAATAGTAATTGTAAGTTGCATGTTGCTGTTGCAGAATTGCCACCATCAACCTGAATATACAATAACACAATAGGGGATATAGGGCCCATTTTCATTATAAGCTGAAAATGTGTTGCTGGAAAAGCGCAGCAGGTCAGGCAGCATCCAAGGAGCAGGAGAACTGACGTTTCGGGCATGAGCCCTTCTTCAGGAAGAAGGGCTCATGCCCGAAACGTCGGTTCTCCTGCTCCTTGGATGCTGCCTGACCTGCTGCGCTTTTCCAGCAACACATTTTCAGCTCTGATCTCCAGCATCTGCAGCCCTCACTTTCTCCATTTTCATATAAAGTCAGTGACACTGATCGCAACTAAAAATCTAATAAACAAAAAGGCGAATGGAGCATGACCCAGGCATTAAATAGAGAACTGTTGTCACTCTAAACTAATTTATAGGAGTATATCATCTGCTGTCACATCATATCCTCAGGCCAGACTTTCAAATTAGTAGTGGTCTAGATTGGAGGTGGGCAGGAGCACATTTTGCAGCACTGGACTCTGTGCTGATTCCCTATCATCATCCCAACTGTAGCCCATTTTTAATGACAATGGTTTGAGTTTGAGTTGGCTACTTGCCATTTCCAAATAGGCAACTGAGGATGACCATCTGAGATTCCCAGTCAGAAATGTGGGTAACTCACATCCAACATGGGTCAGGCTTATTGTGGATGGGTATCGGGCATGAATTGAGGTGGGAGGGCAATGGATCACATCAGTGATGACACCCAGCACCCACCATCCTCCTCATCCCATAATGACAGCTGGCTGCTGATCATCCTGTAGATGAATTGTCTCTCTAGTATCAGGACCAGGTGCCTGCAGCTATCCCAAGCTAAAATAAAATTAACCTCTTTTTTGGGGGAAGTCTACAAGATGAGGTCTCCTCTCTTCATTCACAGTGAATCTGCAGTTCCCACCTTAATCAGTTGGGCTGCCCATGTGTCAGGATCCGGGAAGCCTCCCATTGATGCTCTAACCTGTGGAGTCTGCTCACTCTCCTTAACTGGATGGTGAATCCGTACCCTGCCATCAATCAGCTTTTCCCTTTAAAAATTCAAAGTTCAAAGGGAGAAAGCAGAAATGTAGAATTGAGGCAACGATCAGTTCAGCCATAATCTTACTGAATGGAGAGCCAGTCTGAAGGGCCCAATGGTCTATCGCTGCTGAGAATTTGTTCATTTGATTGATTTGTATGTCTTCCTGCAAAATCCTGGTCAGCATGTGGAACTCATGGTGAGGGACCATACCCTGTAATTGAACCAATGACCAGGTTCCTGATGCAATATCTCATCCTGCTGAAAATCCCAGCCCTAATCTTCAAAAGCCAAAATAATATATTCCTTCTGAAAAAGGGTCACTGGACCCAAACTGTTAACTCTGCTTTCTCTCCACAGATGTTGCCAAACCTGCTGAGTTTTTTTCCAGCAGTTTCTGTTTATGTTTCCGATTTCCAGAATCTGTAATTTTTTATTTCTTTTGTAAAACAAATTATTTGCCTGCCAAACTGTGGCTCAAGCTTTAAACTACTACACAGCCTTTTAACATAGAACAGATAAACAGTGGCTAGCACTGCTGCCTCACAGTGCCAGAGACCCGGGTTCAATTCCCACCTCAGGCGACTGACTGTGTGGAATTTGCACATTCTCCCCACATCTGTGTGGGTTTCCTCCGGGTGCACCGGTTTCCTCCCACAGTCCAAAAATGTGCAGATTAGGTGAATTGGCCATGCTAAATTGCCCGTAGTGTTAGGTGAAGGGATAAATGTAGGGAAATGGGTCTGGGGGGTTGTGCTTCGGCGGGTCGGTGTGGACTTGTTGGGCTGAAGGGCCTGTTTCCACACTGTAAGTAATCTAATCTAATCTAAAAATAAACAACTTGTGTACAAGTAATACATTCACATGAATTAGAAATGTACTTAATCGCCAAAACATTAAATATACTTCTCTTGGCCCTCAGCCTCCCAGTAAACTGACACCGGTATCACAGTCCCATTACATTGCAGTTCATATCAACAGAGCCATTGGTTTGTCTTACCCTCATTGCTTTGAGATTGAGGGACTGGCTGCAATATAGATGAGGTATAACCTTAGGTGTCTTTGAAGGTATCCCAGAAAAAAAAGGAATTAAAACTTATAATTCTCGTGACTACATTCAAAGAGAAAAGAATTAAAAATTGTAATTCTCTTGACTATATCATAAAGGTTCAAATAGTGTTTGTACTGAGTTGGAGCTGTTCAAAAGTATACTGCAAACAGACCCATAGGATACTTGTATTTGAAGTTAATTGCATAACCTATTGATCTATTTCAATTGCTTTGAACAACATATTCAATGAGTGCTTATTGAAGGAAAATAGCAGTAATCTATACACATATATATGACATACTTCCTGAGCAAGGTTTCTACCTTGACCTGTTGTGCACATGAACTGGTCAAGTGTGTTCTTTGTTGCATACAAACACAGATAACAGGAACTAGATTTATCCTTCTGTATTTTTTCGGAACCTTCATTGACCAGTGTGAAATAATCTAACAAGTGATTCATCAAAGAAATCATGGTCTATGTTTGTCACAGATATGCCAAATAGGTCTTTTTTCACCTTTGACTTCTAATCCAGTCAAATGTATCTGCAAATTTGAATGAGTTGGAAATAAAATGAGTAAGAATGTGAAATTGCTGTAATTTTCTCATTAACTCGTAATGTAAAGATTCTGACAGACAAAGGCTCTTGGTAATATAAAGCTTGTACATTTTATATTGTACATTGTGTTTCTATTTCAGTCATCATTGAAACTGAAAGGGCTTGAGAGGTTAAGGAAACCGACCATTTTCCAGTTGAAAGTTTGTTACCTTCGAAGCGCTTCTTTCCGGAAGAAAATGTTAGTTAATCATTGTGTTTCACATTTCTGATTTCTTTTGTACTCCATAATTTGATAAAATCTTAAAGGTATTGAATATTATAAACAATTATAAAAGGTCCTCATTTCCTATTTTGTTATTCGATAGGGAGCCTAATAAAATAAGTTGATTTTAATCCAGGATATGGTTTACTGTAAATAAGAGAAATGCTCATCCTAAGGGACACTTAACTGTGCAAAGACAAAAAAAAGGACAGGATTAATTTACAGGAATTGCTGCAAAACTGTTGAGAGAAACAATTCTCTAAGGGTGTACTATACTGCAAAAGCATGGTCAATGCAAAGCAATTTTCATTTGTGCTGAGGTTGCAGTTAGAGTGTAAATGCAGTCTGAACCCAGTCAGGACCTGACCTGACACTGGGCAAAATGTAATGTACTGCCTGAATGGTGGGGCCTTACAATGTTTTGTCCCAGAGTTAAAATGAGGATTGGGTTTAATGTTGGGCTAGGTAAGATTGGGGTCATAGTATCACCTGGTTTATATTAGAAACGTTCCTCATCAGTGTAAATGATTAACACGCTTCTGTAATGCAGGCTACACCAAATTATAGCATAGCCCTAATTTAGTTATTTTGAGTACAGCAGGATTCCTGCAACTTATATATATTTTTCTGTCAAGCCAATTCACATTAAACATTTAAAAAGACCCAGAGTAAAAATATCCCTACTTTTAGAAATGATGCAATTTACTGAGGCCTTTAACAGTCATTGTTCGCTTAAAATTAACACAGAAATGGTGGTATAGGCAATAAAGGGGGAAATAAATTGTTTCCATGTAAAAGAATATCAGTCAGATAAGCTGAATGTATTTTTCAACTTCATGATTTCAATCTTTTCTGTTCCAGTGAGCTGATGAATTATATCTGTCAGAGGTGCTGCAAATACTAACTTGAGGTAGTAAGATTTATAGGAAAAAAATTACCCTGAAACAAAAGCCAGTTAATGTATTTAAAAACATAATCCAATAATCATGTTGCACCCTTAAGTGTTTATTTCCTTTCAGCAAAGTTACACGAGAAATAATGATTTTTACCTTAAAATTTATCTTAGAGTACTATATTCATTAGAATCCTGATTTTAGTACCTAGTGGATTCCAGTGCAGACATGTTATGGAGCTGAATGTGATTTAACACGTAAATGTGGTTATGTTCAGTCATTCTAATGAAGAAACAATTTTCATTTGTATAGTTTCTTTCACAACCTTAGATCAACATTCAAAAAAATGAAAGCACCATGAAAGTGTCTTGTTGTTGTAATTTGTGCAACATCTCCCCAGTGGTCCCAGCATGTAATTTCAAAACAAAACGTAACACTGATGATTTGTGTTCTTTTACACATTGTGCTTTATTATCCGTGAGGAATATCCCTGCATTATGATTGGCATGTAGCTGGTTACCTATACAATCAAACAGACCAGAAGCTGAAGTAAAATGGTATTTAATACCTAATACTGAATTGACAAACATGTTAGAAATGTTAATTTTTTAAAAACTTTTTAAACAGTGATTCAATATTCCATTCCATTTTTCAATTTGGTTCAGTAATTTATTATAGCATCTTATTTTTCTTTCATCAGTCTGTTCTAGAGTCATACAGCATGAAAACAGACCCTTCAATCCAGCTCAACCTGGTGGCCAGACATCCCAATCTGACCTAGTCCCATTTGCCAGCCTTTGGCCCATACACCTCTAAACCTTATCTATTGATGTATCTATCCTGCCTTTTAAATGTTGTAATTGTACCTGCCTCTATCATTTCCTCTGGCAGCTTGTTCTATATGTGCACCTTCCTCTGCATGAAAACATTATCCCTCAGATCCTTTTTAAATCTTTCCCCTCTCACCTTAAATGTATGCCTTCTAGCTTTGGACTCCTGAACCTAGGAAAAAAGTCCCAGCCTATTCAGCCTTTCCTTATAGCTCAAACCCTCCGATCCCTGCAACATCCTCGTAAATCCTTTCTGCACCCTCTCAAGTTTAGCAGCATCCTTCCGGTAGAAGGACGACCAGAATTGTATGCAATGGTCTAGCCAATGTCCCACAAAGCTTAAACAACATTCCAACTCCGATACTCAATGTATAGACAAATAAAGTTAGGTCTACCTTCTTTCCTACCATGTGTTTCTGTGACTCCCCAGCTTCAAGGAACTATGAACCTGCACTCCAAGGTCTCCTTGTTTGGCAACACTCCCCAGTGTCCTACTATTAAGTGTATAAGTCCTGCCCTGATTTGCCTTACCAAAATGCACCACCTCACATTTATCTAAATTAAATTCCATCTGGCACTCCTCAACCTATCAGCCTGTCTGCTCAAGATCCAGTTGTATTCTGAGATAACCTTCTTCACTGTCCACTACACCTCCAATTTTGGTGTCATTTGCAAACCCTTAACCGTCCCTCTTATATTCACATCCAAATCATTTATATTAATGACAAAATGCAGTTGACCCTGCAGCGATCCTTGCAGCATACGGCTGGTTGGAGCCCTTGTGAAAAATTCGACTGCTCCAGTCTGAGTGCATGATGATAGCTCTGAGCATCTGGCACAGACTTGCATAAAGCTTTTCTTCTGTTTGCATGTTTATAGATGAGTATCTCTTGCAGTTTACGAAAAAAAATGATGAATGTAGTGGAGAACAGTCTCAATGGCACTCTGCAACTTGGGAATTTAGCCAGAGTGTCCACATATTCTATTCTTTTCAGGGGGGAAATGTCCATAAGTTCATGTCCTAACAAACAATCCATTAATCATCTGCTTTACACATTAATCTACAGTTGACTGTGAGATCCTCATATATCTGTGGTAGTGCCATGCAAGGTTGCAAAAGCAAACAGCTAAAGGTGGTGGTCATTTTGACAGCTACTGGTAATGTATAGCTGCCAGTTGTATCACTGTCTTTTTTGAGTTACTTATTTTAGGAGGCTGTAGACAACTGTTGAGCATGTGTTGCTGGAAAGGCACAGCAGATCAGGCAGCATCCGAGGAGCAGGAAAATCAACGTTTCAGGCCAGAGCCCTTCATCAGGAAATGTAGACAACTGCCAGTTTAACAAAATTCTAACTCATAAGTCCGTGACCTGCCTCTGCAGGTCAAAGGGCTATTATTGGATTATTACACGTCTGCAATAATGTAAGTTATTTTTTAAAAAAGCTTCATTACTTGTTTCTAAGTTGTGCAAACAAGATAAAATTTCAGTGCCTGTATATTCCTATATCTATTTTCTTGTTAGCTTTTTCTGTGCATATGTTGCTCACATGCACACATTCCTTACCAAATTTTTGCAGCACAATTTAAATTATCATTTTGAATGCACATTTGAACCCTTGCACAATTTTGCCTGTCATTTCACAGATCATTGTCACTCACAAGTTAAAGTGCCAGTGGTGTTTCCCAAATGACAGCCTTTAGACACAAAGGAGGAAAAATGGATTCTATTCTTCACATTAGTTGTTGAGCAGATCCACCAGATGCCATGGTAAGAAATAGCACAGGGTGAACTGTCACTAAAGCAGTTGGCTGTTGCCCAAATGATACAGAGGTGAAGCATGTAGGTTCTACTGCCTGTAGAGAGAGATAGGAAAAGATAAGTTGTCACAATCCCTGATAACATAAAAGTCAACTTCCTGATTCAAGCATTGTTAGGATGTAAATTTCTTCTGACTAAAAGACAAAGAAAAATATCCTTTATGTATAAGAGCATATGATTTATCAGACAATGTATAATTTTATACCATGATCACAGATGTTAATGTCACCACTTTATACGTGACAGATTCATAACAGTGATGTTTTAAAAAAAATACATCTAGTAATTTATGACTGAATTAACTAATTTATTGAAGAGTTTTCTGGTGAAACACTAGGCTGTCACCTTAATAGCTGGTTATTCATGAATGCTGTCAGTACAAACATCTGAACACGGGTAATCATTACATAATTCCTGGCTTTTAATATATGACAGCCTTCAAGCAAAAAGCCCTCAGGCAAGTAACGACACAAGATGCACATGTCATTTGGAAGGGATTAATACCCCAGGCAGGATCACCCAGTGTTTAGCTGTCAAGGCTACTTAGACAGTAAATGAGGGCCTGGAGTATTTACCCACAATTATTGACTACATGTTAACACAGAATTTATCACTTGTTTTTTAGGCCAAATGAAGCAAAAACATTTCACAACACTTACGAAGCTCATCACCACTCAAGGCAAGGCACTCTGTTTCATTGATGCCTCATCTACCACCTTCCACATTCACTCCCTTCATTATTGTTGTATAATGGCTGTAACATACCATCTACAAGATGCACTGTATAACTCAGTTTCCTTCAACAGGACTTTCCAAATCCACAATATCTATCACTGAGAAAATCAAAGGGATTATCCCGTAGGAATGTCATTATCTACAAAACCCTCCAAGCCACACACCATCTCGAATTAGAAATGTGGTATTTGTTTTTGCTGTTGCTGAGTCACAGTCTCAAAAAAGAGTCACGGGGTTCAAAACGTTAACTCTGCTTTCTCTCCTTGGATGCTGCCAGACCTGCTGAGTTTCTTCAGTAAATTCGGTTTTTGTTACAGATTTCCAGAATCTGCAGTTCTTTGTTTTCATTTTATGCCAAACTTCACTGTGGACCACACCAAGGTCACTGCAGATGGAACATTGTGTTTTCATATGCAAATATTTCACTGCACAGGGTTGAATTTCTAATACTTCAGGATACTGTGGGAACAATTGTTTGAGGCAAATATTTAAAAGCATTGGAAAATGTATATCAAATACCAAGAGAGGAGCTCTAACAAATAAATTTACGATGAAACTCAACCTGGAGAAAGATGGTGAGTATTTGATCTTGCACTTGCATCTCCTCACTTTGCTGCAGACAATAAACATATTGAGACCCAAGTCTCTTGGAAGAAGCTGTTCTGCATTGAATCTCCATGTGTCAATATAGCTATATTTCATAAAGGACAAAATATTTGTGAAAAGAATTTCTTGTTATGCCTCACTGCGATAGCACGCTGGAAATCAAGCTACTTGAGATTCATCTCAAAAGTTAAAGATTTTATATAAGTCTGAAAAATCCAAAATTTATCCTTCTTTTAGATCCAGGTTGCAAAAAAAGGGCCTGGTTTCTGAACGTAAAAGTTACTATCTATTAGAAGTAAATAGATTTTAGCTACAAGTAAACAATTATGAACCATTAACATATGATTCCACTCGTTAAAATTCTCATGCTCTTTATAAAACTTCTCTGAACTCACGTACAGACAAGCCCAGAGAAATCATGTTTATGTGGGACATAAGGAAAGACTGAGAAGACAGTTGAATGATTCATACCCTCAGCGTTTGCTGAGATGATCCTTTAGCTTCTCAGGACTTGTTGTTCCTCGATCTTCCTTCTCCAGATACTTTCACTTGTTTGCAGGAGGCACAATGTGACTGGTCCACACTGTTGACATCTCTTACTTATTAGAATCATGAAGTTATAGAATCATACAGTACAGAAACAGGCTCATTGGTCCAACTTGTCCATGCCGAACATTACAGGAGAATGTGAGGACTACAGATGCTGGAGAACAGAGTCAAGAGTGTGGTGCTGGAAAATCACAGCAGATCAAGCAGCATCCTAGGAGCACGGGAATCAGAAAGTGAGGACCTGCTGCCTGACCCACTGTGCTTTTCCAGCACCACAACCATGCTGAACATAATCCCAAGCTAAACTAGTCCAACCTCCCTGCTTTTCACTCATATCCTTCCAAATCTTTCCTATCCAAATGTCTTTTAAACATTGTAATTGTACCCACATCCATCACTTCCTCAGGAAGTTCATTCCACATGCGAAACACCTCCTATATAAAAAATTTGCCCCTCATGTATTTTTTTAAATCTCTCTCCTCTCACCTTAAAAATGTGCTCCCTAGTCGTGAAATCCTCCACCTTAGGAAAAAGACAACTATCTATCTATACCCCTCATGATTTTATAAACTTCTGTAAGGTCGCCTCTCAGCCTTCTATGCTCCAGTGAAAAGGTCCCAGCCAGTCCAGCCTTTCTTCATAACTCAAACCCTCCATTCCCAGCAACATGCTGGTAAATCTTTTCTTAACCCTCCCAGTTTAATAATATTCTTCCTCGCCTCACCAACGTTCTGTACAACCGCAAACTTCTGGAAAAGTGCCTGATGTGTTCTGATGCCTGAAAAAGTCAATGCATATTTTGTAACTTATAGACACAGAAGAACAATTTGAAATTTTCTTCATTAGAAAGAACGGTAAACTTTTAATCAATATTTGTGACTGCTCAGTTAGCTTTGTTAAATTAAGAGTATCACTCTTATCAATTTATCTTAGGTATCATCTTACTTCACTAAGGCTCTTATGAAGACAGCCCCATCTATATGTGGGGCTTTTGCCCGAAATGTCAATTTCCCTGCTCCTTGGATGCTGCCTGATCTGCTGTGCTTTTCCAGCACCACTCTAATCTAAACTCTGGTTTCCAGCATCTGCAGTCCTCACTTTTGCCCATCTGTATGTGACGCAAACTTCAAGGAATTATGTGCCTGAACCCCTAGGTCTCTCTGTTCTACAACACTACCAAGGCCCTAACATTAATTGTATAAGCCCTATCCTTGTTTGTTGCACTAAAATGGAATAACTCACAATTATTCAGATTGAACTCCATCTGCCATTTTTCAGCCCATTGACCTATTTGATCACAATCCCTTTGTAATCTTAGAAAACCTTCTTCACTGTGTACTATGTCACCAATTTTGATGTCGCCTGCAAACTTACTAAGTGCCTTCTATATTCTCATCCAAATCATTTATAAAAATGACAAACAGAAGAGGACCCAGAACCAATCTCTGTGACACGCTGCTGGTGACAGGCCTCCAGTCCGAAAAGCAACCCTTCACCATTACTGTCTGTCTCTGGCCATTATCCAATTGGCAAGCTCACCCTGAATCCCATATGACTTTATTGGCTAAGAACCACCACTTTCAGACCAATCAGTTACTTGTTGCCAGATGAATCCCCATTCATACACAACCCTTGACTCCAGCTCATCTGTAAATAGACTTTCCCACTGCTTGAGCAGTACAAACAGCACTTATAATAAGTATCAAGTAATTTTGCTTTTAAAGTGTGCAGTAATCCTTTCTACAACCCTTCACTTCTAAAACAGTTATTTTTCCATTATCTGCCTGCAAGCAAGAACACAGAAGAATAAAATGACATGGTCTTTCCAATCTATGGAAGAAAATGCTTCAAATTCTACCATACCATCTCCATGTTACATTTCTCTTGGCTCCTTCCTGTTGACTAATTGCTGAAATTCAGCATTAGCAGTCTCCTTGATATGCAAATCTTGAAAGAAAAGTGGTGCCAGAAAATTAGTGGCTGCTGTGCTGCCAAGCCGATACTTCTAGTTTGAATGATGTAGTTCCAAAAGAAATTAATTTCATCAGTATTCCCTGTTGTTGACTGCACCATATTTCAAATGCCAAAGATAGAAAGATTTGTGAATTATCATTCAAAACTAGATTTTGCAAAGAACTGTCAATGATTAGTGTTTCTAATTTTATTGCATGAAAATTACCTTCTAATATTACACAAATAAAACTATTGCTTCTGGTTTAGTATTAAAACATGGTTGCCAATATTAAGCAACTTTATGGCTGGAAAAGTCAATGCATATTTTGTAACTTGTGGACATAGAAGAACACTTTGAATTTTTCTTGATTAGAAAGAATGGTAAACTTTTGATCAATATTTGTGACTGCTCATTTACTTTTGTTAAACTAATGCTGAGTATCAGTACAATTAATTTATCTTTGGTATCACCTTTCTTCACTAAGGCTCTTAGTAGCCTGTTTTCTGCCTCTCAATTCAGCATTAGTAAACGCAATTAAGGCAAGTGGGAATGTATTAACAAAATACCAGATAGAGGAAAGATACAGCACTTGGCCAAGTTTCTCACCAGAAATGTTCTTGGACTTCCTCCATCTCTTGTAGTCTTAATTGTGTTATTTAATACGCTTAATGAAGTCTGACATGGGGCCCAAGTCTTCAATGGTTCAGGCATCTGATCGCTGACAGAGGAAGAATGCTGCAATTTTCTTTGGCATCGAAAGCTGAGGGCATAGTGAATACTGGTGTCTTCAAAGAATCACAGTAAATGAATTCAAGTGAATATTCTTCCATGTCGTGTACTTCCAGCTATTAAATATACAATGTCTAGACCTCATTTTAATTAGACCGAGAAGCAAGAGAGAATATTTTAAAAATACTCCTAATGTAAAGAATTTTCATAAACCTTTCTAGTCAGCACAATTTTATGGATATATATATGCTGCTTTTTGCAGTTGACAATCAAATATATTGAAAATCAAAGTTGAAGCGAATGTCCTGATGTTTAGTTTTATTGACTAATATATAGCTTAGTGATAGTTTCCAATGTTTGTAGCATGATGTGGCATACACTGCTGCAGTGCTATGAATATTAAAGCTTTATTGGAGGGCTGTTTCCCTACATTGGGCATGCCTTGTAAAACCTACACAGAACTCTTTATAAAACTACTTTATTGTTGTAAGTACTAATATCTAATTGGTTTCACTTTATTTCCCAGATACTCAACTTAATATCTTTGGACATTACTTGTTCACTACTCATTCAGCTTGTAAAAACTTTAAAGGTGACTCAGCTCTGGCTGAGAATTGTGCAGTAGCCAAATGGACAAAAATTTGTGATAATGGAAATGTTCTTTGCCATGAGTTGACTCAAAGCACTGTATAAATTCCTACTGATCTTTATGCAGCTGTCCACTTCTCAATCCCTTATTGTCAGCTGTGACTACATATGTTAGAGACAAAAAATTGCTTGTCTACTGTAGCTACAGATATGGCACACCACAAAATATATCTATAAACGAAAAGACAGTTGGATATAGCACATGAGGCAGATGATAGGTATAACTGAGGCTTCAATAAGCAAGATAAGGAAAACAAAAATGTGTCTTACCAGCTCTTACAATGGACACAGTATGCGTATGCCATTAAAGGTGTCCCTTCTTTACCTAATTCACTTAAGCAGGCACTCATCACAATCCAAGCAATTAGTTTCACATATGTGTGGAGCTGGGTATTATACTACCAGGCATGAGTAAAAGATACATTCTTTTCAACAACAACTTTTTGTATTTATTATTGTGCCTTTAATTTAGCAGTGCTCCAAATCACTTCAGAAGAGCGTTATGAAGCAAATTTTGGCACCACATTTGGCAATATTCGGCCCAATGATTACAAAGTTGTTCAAATAGTTAGGTTTTAAGGGATGACTTAAAGGTAGTGAGGCAGAGAGATTTAGTGAGGAATTTCCAGAGCTTAAAGCCTCAGCAGCTGATGGTGTGACAACCAATGGTGGAGTAATGAAAATCAAGAAAGGTCAGAGTCAGGGAAGTGAAGAGGGCTGAGGAGCTCTAAGACATTACCAAAATGGAAGGAGAACTTAAAAATTGGATACTATTTAACTGGGATTTAATGTAGTTTACTGAGTAGAGAAATGATGAGTGAATGGTACTTATTGTGAGTAAGGACATAGCAGAGTTTTGGATGACCTCAATTTTACGAAGGTCAGAATGTGGGAAGTCAACCAGCAGCATGTGGAAACTGTCCAATCTAAAGATAGCAAAAGTATGGATAAGGATTTCATCAGCAGATATTCTGAGACTGGTGGAGTTGGATAATATTACAGAAATGCAAATAGGCAGTCTTGGTGATGGGACAAATACAGAACCTAGCACAGTACAGCACGGGATTAGGTGCTTCAGCCCATAATATCTGGGTCAACCATGATGCCTATCTAAACTAATCCCACCTGTCTGTAACCTCTATTCTCTGCCTGTTCATGTGTCTGTACAAATGTCTCTTCGATGTTGTTGTCATATCTGCCACCTCCCCTGGCAGTGTGTTCAGGCACCTACCATCCTCTTGGTCAAAAACTAGCCTCACACATCTTCATTAAACTTGCCCCCTCTCATCTTAAACATATACTTCATGGTATTTTACATTTCCGTCCTGGGAAAATGACTCTGATTATCCAAACTATCCATGCCTCTCATAATTTCATATACTTTTATCATGTTGCCCCTCAACCTCCGATACTTTGGCAAAAGCAATCTACGTTTGTACAACCTCTCCTTATAGTTAATGTACTCCAAATCCAGACAACATCCAGGAAAACCTCTTCTGCACCCTCTCCAGAGCCTCCATGTCTTTTTTATAGTATGACAACCAGAACTGCACAAAATCCTTCAAATGTAGCCTAGCTAGAGTTTATATAGCTGCATCATGGCTTGTCAATGTTTAGATTGCCCCAACCAATTAAGCAAGCCTACTTTATGCCTACTTTACAACTTTAATCACTTCTGTTGCCACTTTTAGGGAGCTATGGATTTGAACCTCAAGATCCCTCTGTATATCAATGCTCCTAAGGGTCCTGCTGTTATCTGTATGTTTTCCTTTTGCATTTGACATCCCAAAATGCACTACCTCACACTTGTTCAGATTAAACTCCATCTGCCATTTCTTTACCCAGCTTTCCGAATGACCCATATTCTGCTCTATCCTTTGACAACATTTGTCACTACCCACAATTCCACTAATTTTCACATTACCTACATTTCCATCTGTCACATATTACAAACAAATGAGGTCTCAGCACTGATCCTTCCAGAACACCATTGGTCACAGAGCTCCAATCAGAAAAACATCTCTCCACAACTACCCTCTGTCTCATATGGCCAAGCCAATATTGCATCCAATTTGCCAACTTACCATGGATCCCATGTGACTTAATCCTTTGGTTCAGGCTATCAGGAGGGACCTTATCAAGTGTTTTAGTAAAGTACATGTATTGTCGAAGATTGTGGCACTGAAGAAACACAGCAGGTCCGGCAGCACCCGAGGAGCAAGACAATCAACATTTTGGGCACAAGCCCTACCACTGACGTAAGGCTCACCAGTCTAGAATTTCCTTGGTTTGCCTGTTGCCCTTCTTTAAAAAAGGAACAATATTGGCTCTTCTCCAGTACTCTGAGACCTTTGTGACAAAATTGGATACAAAGATCACCAACAAGGCTCTGGGCACTTACCTACCTTAATGATTTTGAAGATACCCAACACCACCATCTTCCTAATACCAACACGCCCCTGAATATCAACACACCAAATCCTACTACTGTCTATGTTGTTCTCCTTGGTGAATTACTCATTAACCTCACCTATTTCTTTGAGCTCCATGCATAAGTTCCCTTCTTTGTTCTTGAGTGGGTCTCCCTTGTCCCTGGTTACTTTTTTGCTCTTAATATGTCCATAACCTGCCTTGGCAATCTCCTTGATGCTACTTGCCAAGGGCATTTTGTGGCCTCTTTTCGCCCTCCTAGTCTCTTGTTTAAATTCATTTCTGCTTCCTTTATATGCCTCAAGGGCATTGTTTGCTTTCAATACATGGTCAGAAGCTGATCTTGCGTGTCAAATATGACAGCAAAGTTGGAAATGTTTGGTCTCCAATAATTGCTGGAGAGAGCCATGGTGTCAGTAACTAAAGAATGGGGATTAGATTAGAGATTAAATTACTTACAGTGTGGAAACAGGCCCTTCAGCCCAACAAGTCCACACTGACCCTCCGGAACCACCCAGACCCATTCCCCGATATTTACCCCTTCACCTAACACTACAGGCAATTTAGCATGGCCAATTCACCTAACCTGCACATTTTTGGACTGTGGGAGGAAACTGGAGCACCCGGAGGAAACCCACACAGACACAGGGAGAATGTGCAAACTCCACACAGACAGTTGCCTGAGGTGGGAATTGAACCCGGGTCTCCGGCGCTGTGAGGCAGCAGTGCTAACCACTGTGCCACCGTGCCACACCGAGCTTGTTGTATGGACCACAGAGGAAAATTGTTCTGATGATTAGTTGAAGGAAATATTCGATCACCTGGAATTGGACATCTTCTTAAATTTATTTCAAAATAACTTAGTAAGAGTGGTGATTCAAGAGATGGTGGTGAAGTAGTGCTCAGTATTGTTACTTTACATGTGAACATAAATGCTGAATTTATGACTGATGACTCCATGGGGCAGCACATTGATGGGAAATAGTGACCCAAGGGGAGAAGTGACAGTATAGTAGCAGGAAGATGTGCTCTTGCAAGCAGCACTCTTGTCATATTATATAAACAAGAAGAGAACCAGCTGAGTACAGTTTAAATCTCAGCTAGACAACAGCAGAAACGTTAATGTGATCAGTTGTGTCAAAGATTGAGAAGGACGAGGAGGGCTAGATTTTCTTTGTCACAATCACAATCAAAATGTTATTTATGACTTTCATTAAAAAAAATTGTGATACTCTGATTGTGCCTAATTTGAGGATTCAAACAAGAATTTGGGAAAGGTATGCACAGATCTAGTGGGGAAAGAGAGGTTAGGGATTGACTTGATGGATTACAAAGACAGTGAGTGACATGTTTGTTTTGGGGAGAGGGATGATGACAGCAGTTTTAAAAGACAGTGGGGCATTACATGAAGGGAGTGAACCATTATCAATATTAGTTCTCATAAGGGCCAAGCAGGGAAGTTGGGTAGTTAGCAGTTTAGTAAGAATAGAGTCAAAGGAGAAGAGGTGGTTCTTGTGGGCAAGATAGGATAGGTGGAGACAGGAAAGAGGGAAAGTTAGTGCATACCTACACCATGTTCAAATGCGTTTGTTCAAACATTGTTTGCATAAATTATATCTGATGCAATGTTCTTCATCAGAATGTCTAGTGATAACCCTACGCCAATTTGTGAATTAACTGAGAGATTGGATTATTAACAAAATTAACAGGAAACAAGGTATTTTGTAGCAAACTGTTTCTCAGCAAGAAACAGCAAGGAAAAACCAAATAAAACAAACAACTGAAGATCTGAAACAAAAACAGAAATTGCAGGAGAAACTCAGCAAGTCTGGCAGCATCTGTGGGAAGAAAGTAGAGTTAACATTTTGGGTCTGGTGACTCTTCACCAGAACTGAATAAAGTTGATTTGCAGAACATTTTTGGAAAGAGTGTGATAAACAAAATACACAGCTGAAACTTCAGCAACTTCTCTCAATTAAACCCTAATTGGACTTTTGGCAAACTGCAGTGTGAAAGATAGCTACAACAAATTGTGTGTGTGTGAGAAATCAATCACAAAGTAATGAAGACTCCAAGCATGACTGACTTGGAATTTACACAAGCCTCTCCTTCTGATTATGCTATGGTGCTTTTGGTCATAGAACTCTGCAATAACGCAATGATCATCTACCATATTCAAGCCTACTATTCATGCAGAAATGTTACATATAAATTTCAACTTTCAGCTACATGTTTTGTTTTCTGGTGCACTAATGCTGTACAAACTTTAAGTTTTGTATCATGATTTGTTGTGGTAACTTTGCACTGGGTGTGATATCGACTCATATTATCATTGAGGCCACTTGCCTAAAATCACTCAGTGACCTTCTACCTGGGATATCAAAATATTGGCCACGCAGCTCCTGCACTGATTGGACACATATATCCCACTGCTAAATTGGTTTGCTTTGCTTCTGTTTTAAGCCTGGGAGCCACATAAACTAATTTCTAAACCAACATTCTGCCAAGCTGGATTAGGGGTAAGGCATTAATATTGCTATATTTCCTCCATATTAATTGGCATCACAGCGTTTTGAAATGGATTTTTGCAGACTGCTTTTGAGCATGTACTCTCTTGTTTCTGACCAGCATGTTGAAATCAGTGATTTAATGCCGGGGCCATGAGGAGAATTAATTCCGGTTTGATAAAAGTCAAATATTGGCATTTGCAGCTCTGAGTTTCTCCATTTAATACTAACAATAGAGATAGTTGCTCAGAGAAAGCTGAAACATGATATATGTTTGCATAAAAATTGCCTGCACGCACAATTTCACATGTCAGTGCTTGACAGAGGACTGAATGGCTTGCCAGAGAAATTTCCTTAACTGGCAATAGCAATAGAAATTTGTAGCAGGTAGAGGCACTAACCAATGCTGAATAATAGTGTGTTGAATTCCAATTTAAACTTTCTAGTTCAACAAGTAGTTGTTGCTCCTAAATCCTACAGCAATATCTTAAAATATACTGGCAGTGCTGGTATGCAGTTCACCACTAAACATTACACAGACTTACCTTTTCACTTCCTCCCCTGATCGGCTAAATGGGAATTGAGTGAAGATGGGAACCTTACACATTGTGGTTAGGTTGCAATAAGTATATTTATAAACTTCTATCATGTCATCAGAATGTGTGTTCTGCCTGAAGGTAAGTTCTTGGCTCTAGCATTTTTTTCCATGTCTCTTTATTCTGTACCAGCCTTTTCATTTGCAAATAACTTCCTCCAATTTTCAAGTGCTCCAACATCGACATTCTACTTTTCATTCTTCCTCTTTTTCCCTTGAAACATTCCCTCCCTATCTCCTCTTACTAGTCAGTTTCGTCATCTAATGTGCCCTATGTGGTTTCTCTGTCTTTTCCTAACTGTGTTCAGCAAAAGTCTGTTCATTCATTGTCCCCAGCACTTCATCATTGGTCAATTTTTTTTGTACAATATGATCCTTTATACTCCCTCCATACCTCCGCTAAACAAGTTGCTCTCCGTCTTCCATATGCTCCATTGTCTCTCATTCATACACATCAACACTCAAAATTATGCTCTTTGCAAGTCCCTTTCTGAAGTGTTTTATTCAACTTTCTGGTTACTAACCATTTGTTCTCCCAAATATGCCCTTTCTCATTTCCCATTTCCTACTCTCTGTTACATCTTACATCTGCAGATATGATGCTTCCTTTTTCCATGAAACTTGTAATTCTTCACATTCTTCTTCTTTTATGAATATACAAATGTCTAATTAATTGTTATATACCAAAAAAACTCTGAAGATTCTCTGTCCCTAATTCAAATCATGTTTTAAGAAGACAGCACAGCTAAAAATGGCTGCAGATGTAAATTAAGTGGCTGTCTGGAGGGAGGGACCCAGGAGTCACACCTATGGAGTCAAAAGGAACTTCAAATAGCAGCACTCAAAGAGGGGCAAGTCAAAACAGTCTGTATGTGATCTCTTGTATGCAGAAAGATAATAAGGGATTAATAACACACTGCTCAACAGCTAACCACCCACTGTGGATTATGTGTCTTACTGAAGACACATTTTGCGTTTTTCCCTTCAAAGAATATACAAGGTCAGATGTCAAAAAGGCAGTTGCTACTCTACTCAAGAGTATTGTTGGGACTGAATGTTCTCACGTGTACCAGTCTGGGTTTGAGAATTAGCTTGCTGTGAAGGTCACAATCGAAGAGCTATCCCTAGTCACACCTGTATCGCAGGGAAAGATCTTCCTTCACTCTGAGTGTGGGAATCAGTTAATTGGCAGTCAGATAAAAGGGAACCAGGAGTACAAGACTTTTTTAACCTAAATGCTGGAATTTAATCTCAATCAGAAGAAATCAGAGGTGCAGAATTTTAAACAATTTGTAAAACTAAGAATTGAGAAAGTGACTGCTCAGTTCCCAACATTAATACTAACAAGTGCACCCAGTGCAATGGCACAGAGTTCAACTGTCCACTCTTTGCAAACAATTCAAAGACTGATCAATATATCTTTTCTTAAAAAGCTTTTACTTTTTTGCACTCAATCTATGTTTATTTGTGTTGTGCAAGTTCTTCTTATGTTTATTACTTAAAATCTGACTTATTTTGATTATCCAAGAAAACCTGGTTAAATTGGCTCCTTTTAAAACATGAGTTCATTTGGATTTGGAAGAAAGAAGCAATCTCCATTCACAAGGGAAGAGATCCTTTTGATATTAACATTAATTCTTCAGGATGGGGGCAAAGTAGGGTTCTTGAGCTGGAGCTCAGCCACTCTGCCCTTTTCTTTTCATTTTATTTCTTGTTTATTTTCCTTTCCATTCCCCTCACATCCTCAGATGGTATTGGTGGTCACAGATCGAGCCAGCATGGACTCAAGATGAAGCCCAGTGGACTCAATGTTAAGCCCAGTGCAGACATGAGTTGTAGCCCGGCGTGGAGCCGAATCAAAGCCCATTGCACACACTTCTGCTTTTATTAACTTAAACTTTACCTACCTTCTGTGGAGAATACCTGGCAGCTTCAGCAGTGGCTGCATCACTGAGATCAGCCCATTGTGGTCTCATGATGGTGACATCATTGGTAAAGGCAAGATGGCGCTGAAGAATGATGACTTAGTTCTGCAGCGGTAGTGCGGCAAGGGGACTTGTGCTGGTGATGGTGTAAACGTTGGGGTAGAAAAGCCCACATCCAGGCTCATGGCTGAGCACGTAAGAACAACTGTAATGCTAAATTTCTAACTTTATTTCATTATTTTCAACCCTCATACTTAAGATTTTGTTCTGAGGTACCTTTGTACCTTGTGGGCGGCACGGTGGCACAGTGGTTAGCATTGCTGCCTCACATCGCCAGAGACCCGGGTTCAATTCCCGACTCAGGCGACTGACTGTGTGGAGTTTGCACATTCTCCCCGTGTCTGCGTGGGTTTCCTCCGGGTGCTCCGGTTTCCTCCCACAGTCCAAAGATGTGCGGGTCAGGTGAATTGGCCACGCTAAATTGCCCGTAGTGTTAGGTTAAAGGGGTGGATGTAGGGGTATGGGTGGGTTGCGCTTCGGCGGGTCGGTGTGGACTTGTTGGGCCGAAGGACCTGTTTCCACACTGTAAGTAATCTAATCTAATCTAATCTAATCTAATCATGATGCTGGAAAATGGTGACTTTCTACACTATTCACTGTATTCCCGCATCCCTGCACTTGAGTACATGTGACAATAAAAGCTAATTCTAAATTTTAATTCTAATTCTAAGATTTAGCAACCAACTGAAGGAGTAGGGGGAATAGAGAGCGGAACCACTTTGTCCATTTTCCGCTGGATCTTATCAGTTGGGGTATCTTGTCTAAAATCATTAAAAAAAGTGAACTGGCATCTGGTTATAACAAATAGCACCAATAACCACGAAGCTAGAAACAAACATTATCTCATAATAAACTATTTCAATGCTTGATTTTCAGTGCATTAATCAAGGTAAGTTTGGAACCCAATTGCATGCTGGAAATGTAATCCCAGACTTCCAGCTGAATAAGTTACTCAAAGGAAAGTTCATAGGATAACATTCACATTCAATATTATGCACTCTATAAGTGGGTTACATTCACTCCAATATCCAAGCAACGGTTTCTAAAGGAAATTGTACACTGCATCTGAAGTTTGTTTTCTCAACCCTGTGTGCCTCTGTGATTGATGTATGTTGTCTCTATGTGACCAACATTATTTATTTGTCTCTGAACGACAATATTTCAATTGCTGGCTGCATCATTCACACATGGTAAATCTAAAAGAGAGCAACCGGTTCTGTGTAAATATTTGTTATGTTAATTGAATTCTTTGCAACAGTCATTAGAATTTTAGAAGTGTTTTCAGCACAGAGCCTTCAGAAAGCACTGAAAATTCTGTTTGTGGAATGCAAACAACTTACTCTGTGTTAAAAATTGAAACACAATGTTCAATATTTCAATTTTTAAAAAAAAAGTGTACTGTATACGTTGGTAACAATAACTAACCTCCTCAAGTCTCAGAGTAAAGATCTTTAAACTAGATATGTCAATGCCCAGTGAAACCCTTCCAAATGTTAAGCATAGACATGGTTGTTCTATTCACAAAACATATGTTTGATGCAGTTATGACTAAGCTGAAACCTGAACCAATGACACACAGCAAAGTGGTGTCAGTTTTGGCTGAATGGAAGCACATTTTTTCTGAGTCAGAAGGTGAAGATTAAAAACCTGTCCCCGACACTGAAGCACACCCCAGTGTTATACTGAGGGAGTCATAGAGTCATAGAGATGTACAGCATGGAAACAGATCCTTCGGTCCAACTCATCCACGCTGACCAGATATCCCAACCCAATCTAGTCCCGCCTGCCAGCACCCGGCCCATATCCCTCCAAACCCTTCCTATTCATATACCCATCCAGATGCCTTTTAAATGTTGCAATAGTACCAGCCTCCACCACTTCCTCTGGCGGCTCATTCCACACACGTACCACCCTCTGCGTGAAAAAGTTGCCCCTTTTGTCTCTTTTATATCTCTCCCCTCTCAACCTAAACCTATGTCCTCTAGTTCTGGTCTCCCCCACCCCAGGTAAAAGACTTTGTCGATTTATCTTATCCATGCCCCTCATGATTTTATAAACCGCGATAAGGTCATCCCTCAGCCTCCGATGCTCCAGAGAAAACAGCCCTTGCCTATTCAACATCCCCCCTAGCTCAAATCCTCCAATCCTGCCCATATCCTTGTATATCTTTTCTGAACTCTTTCAAGTTTCACAACATCTTTCCGACAGGAAGAAGGCCAGAATTGCACGCAATATTCCAATGTTGGCCTAACCAACATTGTGTTCAGTCGCAACACGACCTCCCAACTCCGGTACTCAATACTCTGACCAATAAAGAAAAGCGTACCAAACACCTTCTTAACTAACCTAAGCTATGAACCTTGAAAGTAGAGTCGCAGATAGGATAGTGAAGAAGGTGTTTGGTATGCTTTCCTTTTTTGGTCAGAGTATCGAATACAGGAGTCCTGCACTGTCAAACCTGATCTTTTCTGAATGAGACATTAAATTAAGCTTTGTCTGCTTTCTAAAAGTCAACATGTGTAGTAGATTTCCTCTTCTACACTGAACTAAGCAGGCTCTGTTATTTTCTACACTTAGACAGGGTGGGGACAGTAAGCTTCATCATGAATGGCAGTGCATACAGCACAATGGGCTGACATGAATATATAACACCAATATCTGGAGGATATTTGCTAAGTGAAATATTGTTGTTCATGGAACCTTGCTGTTTAAGATTGGATGCTATATTGCTTGCATTACAACAGTGATTACACATCAAAGATATGGCATTGGCATCTGGGGGGCTGTCTTGAAAGATGCCAGATAAATTCACTTTTTTTCTTGCAAGTATACTAATTAATATATTACATCTGTTATTTTCGAATGAGACTGATGAAAATGCACCTAATATACTAGCATCTATGACAAACCACAATATTTGTTAGGAGAGACAGTAGAAAAGCATAACTAATGGAGCCAAAGAGAGATTTGTTTTTTCATCACATTGCTAGTGTACCCAATGTTTCATAAGCCTGCAGTATTTGTGGCAACTGTTATTCTGTAATACTGCATTTTGTTTCTTCTATGTTCAGTAAGTAAGTTCACTCTGCCATATGTCATCACATGTACATTGATGTAGAATCCACTTCTGTGATTGCAGCTGCTTTGCTGACAACCACTCTGCAAGAAATCCTACTTTTTATGTAATGCTTTGTGACATCTCTCAGTAACATTTCACTGCTACATTCCATCAATTATTCAGGGCTCCAAAATTGTTTCCTGTTATAGCATCTATTTTGTCTGTAAATGTTTTAAAGACAAGATTTATGTTTATGCAAAATGTTAATGAATTTCTTCAAAATCCCTCATATAAATTGCATCTGGACCAACTTTACTTTTCACTTTTTTAAAGGAAAGGCTATTACTTCGATAATTGCTTCTCACAACTCTTGGAAATGGCTCAAAGGGTTTTACTTTTCAAAAGTGACTCTATGATCAGGTGCCCCGAATGAGAAGTGGGTCTTGCATAGAGAACTTCATGGATGTTCGGCTATGATTTATTTATCCATTAATTTTAATGAAGAGAAATCCGTGAACTGTGCACCAATAATTTGCTGAGATGTACTCCCTGTGAGCACCAGTTTACAGCAACACTGCTATAATGAATTACTTTGATGTGCAGTGACTATCATTAGATAGGCAAACTGGTCTATTTCTGAGTTGTATACTGAAGATGCTGGAAATACTCAGCAGGTCAGGAATATCTGTAGACAGAGATTCAGTACTATTGTGCCAGGTGAGTGATCATTTGACAGAACTGGTTACAGGTTTCATAAAGTTGTCTTGCTAGATAAATTAGCATTTTGTAAGCACAGTCTAGAACAGTGCAAACTTGATAAAAACAGATGCAGTACTAACATTTTTTTTAATTTCCCATCTCTAATCTGCAGTACTTAAAACTGTTGGTGCATCTTAAACACAGTGAGGGCAGCTTTAAAATTATGTATACAATTTCATAGCATACATCAAAACAAAACTTCCTCAAGTTTTAGTGCATGGTGGGTGGAATTTTCTCCTCACTGATGTGATGTGTGTAATGGTATGGAAAGAATGAAAAAATCAGATTCTTCATTCCATGAAAATATTCCCAATTTTTCCCTCGAGGTTTAACTGGTGACTTCAGAATCTCACCAGTGAGTGTGATTATCTTACTTCTATGCAACTGCATCTCGTTAAAACCCCAACTCACATTATTTATATGCTACTTCCAGTTCTCCTTCTCTCATGTGAGAAACTAGATTGCACAAATTCACAACATTTAAGCCAGAGCAGGTATCGAGTGGTAGTAGCTTGACATATGTTTGTCCTGACCAACATGCAACAGCTCCCTTACAACAACATTCCCTGTATGATCCAAGGACACCCTCCTCCTCAATACCTCATTCACTCAAGTCGGCATCAGCCAATCACCAGCTTCACCACATCATGATGCCTGATCTTGGACCAACCCTGGCAACACTACAGCTCTTTAACACATTTGTTTGGAGCTCAGGGGTAGACTTGCATCCTTCTAGTAGGTCATAAAAACATACTGTATATCCCTTTACAGATTTCTTTTATCCCCCTCATATCAATGTCTTTGTGCCATTAAAACATTCAGCAGCTTTACATTTGGTGCTTTCATCCAGGTCATTGATTTAAATTGTGACATTCTGACACTTAACGGCTGGCCATCCTGGAAGTTACCCATTTATGTGTTCTTTCTGTTTCTTGTTGCTAACTAACCTTCTATCCACGTCATTGTATTACACCCTAGACCATGAGCTCTTATGTTACATAATAATTTTTGATATGGCATCTTTTCAAATGCTTTCTGCAAATCTAAATCTAACACAGCCACAGCTTCCTGTTCATGTACATTATTGTTAAATTCTGAAAAAAACTTCACAGAAACTGTATTGGGCTTGCATGATTGCATTGAAATTTTCTGAGCGCTTTGCTATATCCTCCTTAATGAAAGATTCCATCATTTTCCTCGCGACTAAAGTTAATATGTAGCTTCCTGGCTTTTGGTCTCTCCTCTTTCCTAGAATAGAGGAGTCACTTCTTATAATTTCCAATTTGATTGGGCATTTCAACAATCTGAGGAATTTTAGAAAATTAAAGCCTATTATCTCAGCAGCCATTTTGTTTAAGAACCGAGAATGAACCCCTCTCAAAATCTTTAGCCTTTCCTTTTTATAGTTTTTCCAGCATCGATTCCCTGGTGAATGTAATTGTTGTAAGATCCTCCCTTCCTTCCATCTCTTAACTTACAACTTTTTATAAATGTTATTTATATCCTTTATGATGAAAACAGATGCAAAATATATGTTCACTCATTTGCCATGTCTTTGTTTTCCATTAGTAATTGTCCAAACTCAGTCTCTATAGGATAGCCTTCAATTTAAAAACTCTTTAATTTCTGTTGAATCTCTTACGACCTCTTTTATTAGATCTCAACTGTTTTTTTCCTAATTTCTTCTAATTTCTCCTGTACATTTTTACCGTGCTTTATGTTTTGTCTGAACTTTTGATTCGCCACTCTTCTTTTGTGGAATTATATACTTTATTTTTCAGTTGGATTCTATCTTTAACTATCCTAGTTGGCCATAAACAGTGTGCCCTTCCTTTGAAGCCCCTTTTTTTGTACCTTTTACTGAGTATTTTCAAATATTTCCATAAATGTCTGCATTGCATTGACAGACTTGTTCCATAATACAATTTCCCAGCTCACTTCAGCTGGCTCTGTCTCCATAGCTCATCATTGTTTTTATTTAAGAGTAAAACTAGCGACAGGCAATAAATGCTGGCCAGGCAAAAGTGAGGACTGCAAATGCTGGAGATCAGAGTCTAGATTAGAGTGGTGCTGGACAAGCACAGCAGGTCAGGCAGCATCCGAGGAGCAGGAAAATCGACGTTGGACCCGCTGTGCTTTTCCAGCACCACTCTAATCCAGACAATAAATGCTAGCCAGCCAGCGATGCCCACATCCCACAAATCAATACATTTTTAAAAAGCACTAGTTCTTAGATCTACTTTTCTCTTTTTCTAAGCGGATGTGATATCCAATTATGTTATGATTGCCCATGTTTGACATGACTATCATAGGACCAACTAATCCTGTCTCATTACATATTGTCATATCCAACATAGCATATTCCCTGGTTGGCTCCAAACCATCTCGGAAACTGCACCAAATGCAGAATATGAATCCTAGCTACTTTTGCTAGTAGTCTGATTCATCCAATCTTTACTTAGCTTAAAATTACCTGTCATTATTGCTTTAACTTTTTCACAAGCCTTCGTTATTTCTTCCGATATATGGCATCCTAAAAGTGATTCCTGTTAGGGGACCCACCATTCCCTCAAAAAGCATCTTACCATTGCTGTTTCTCATCTCAATTCTACAGCTTGATGTCCAGTACTTAGGTGTTCAATGGTTTCATTGTCATTTTTATCTGTACTACTTTGTTATGAATATGTCATGCACATTCAGATACACAGGCTTTAGTTTTGGTTTTTTTTGTAACCTCTAATCTTATCTGCTGGTACAGTATTTGGTTTCCATTTGTGCTCCATCCTGCCACACACTGATGATCATTTCGCTCACAACTACCTGACTGTCTTGTCTTGTCCTCTCTATTCAATGTATTACGTTTTTATCAGGTGTCAACCTCATGAAGCTACAACAAAGGACTACCTGCAAGCCAAGCAGTGTAAGTGACATTCAGTAGACAGAGCTAAGTGATTCCACAAAAAATGAATCAGGGTTACACTCTGCAGTCATGTCACATCTAAGAGAGAATGGGGTGTGAACAATAATTCACTGGAGGAGGAAAATTCCTTTCTTTAATTAAGGGGGATTTCAGCTCATCAGTGCAAAAGAGAAGATTAAAGCATGTGAAACCAACTTCAGCCAGAAGCGCAAAGTGAATGATCTACCTTGGCCACATCCTTTGGTCCCCAGTATCATGGCTACCAGTCTTCAGTCAATTTGTTTCACTTCGTGTGATATCCAGAAGTGGCTGAAGACACTTGATACTGAAAAGGCCATGGCAACTGTACAGAACTGTTGTCTTCCAGAACTAGTGGCACCCCAGCCAAGGCATTCCAATACAGTTACAACATGATCATTTATCCAGCAATGTGGAAAATTATCCAGATACATAATTTGTCCACAAAAAGCAGCACAAATTCAACTCAGCCAATTATTGTCTCATCAGTCTATCCTCAATCGTCAGAGTGATGAAATGTTTGTATATCTTCAGCTGCTTTATCAATTAGATCAGAAGTCAAGAAGTTTGTTGATGATTGCACAGATACTGATACAGTCTGTGTTCAAATGCAACAAGAGCTGATCATCATTCAAGCTTGGGATAACAAGTGGCAAGTAATATTTGAGCTTCTCAAATGCTGGGCAATGACTGTCTTCAACAAGAGAAAATCTACCAATCTCTCCTTGATGTCTGATATCACTGCTATCACTGAATCCCACATCATCAACATCCTAGGGGAGTAACATTGACCAGAAGCTGAACTGGAGTGGACTAGCAACATAAATACTATAGCTATAAGAACAGGTCAAAGGCTAGGAATCCTGTACCAAGTAACTCAGTCCCTAACTCCTCCGGCATCCATAAGGTTCACGTCTTTAAATGTGATGGAAAAGTGTCCGTTTGCCTGAATGTTTGTAAGTTCCAAGAGGATTCAAGTAGTTTGACACCATTCAGGACAAAGCAGCTTGATTGACATTGCTTTTAACATCTTCAAAATTCTACTACCTCCAAAATTGATGCATAGTGATAGCAGCAGGCCCAAATATCGTGATAGCAGAGAGTCATTGGAGCAATGGAGACTGGAGTTGAGCTGTGGAGTCATGCAGAATCCCTGACAGAGATGACTTTGTGGAAAATGTCTGGAAGACTGAATTTCCTACTGAGCAATTTCTCTAATCCCAGAACCCTCTACAATGGTCCAGTAATTTGGAGACAAAAACAGAAATTGCTGGAAAAATTGAGCAGATCTGATAGCATCTGTGAAGAGAAAACAGAGTTAACATTTCAGGTCCAGTGACCCTTCTTCAGGATAGAATTTGTACTGAATTAGTGAACAGTCATTTGGAGAATCTAGAGAGTTCCACTAATTTAAGATTAGCCATCACCCAGGGAATGTTAAGGGGTTTAAAACTCTTCAAAGTTCTATTTAACTATTAAACTGACTTCAGACTCATTACCAACATCTCACCTCACCCCCGCCCCCACAAACAATTACACCTCTCTTAGTCTTTGACATAGAACCCCGCCGCACCACCACCACTACCCAACAAAGTGACACACTGCACTCCTGACTGGACCTCAGCCTTCCTTTCTCAGACCCAGACCCCACTGCACCCACCTGCACGGCCTGCTGGAGCCAACTCTCTCCTGCCCACCTTTGCCAGCCCAATACTGCTGGAGGTGGCAGCACACCCCCTTCACTCTGGCACAACTGAACACTGCCCATCCCGTTGGGCACAAGACCACACCAGCCACACTCCACAACTGATGTGATCTGATTTACCCTGAACACTCATCTATCAAGCTACCCTCTCCTCACCCATATAGCAGACAGCACTCATACCTACCCACTAGCACACTACTCTGCACTGACCTTCCTCAGTCAATGCCAAAGTGCTTTTGAGGCATTTAACTCCTGACTGAGAGCAGTATGTGTCTTGAGATAGGGGTGTATCTTGGCCTGCATTGAACAGTCTTCTCTCTGGCCACCTTCGAAGGACAGCTCAGACTCAGAATTTTGATGAAAACATCACTACTGGGTACATGGATAACTTTAAACATCATTACCATTGGTTAAATCTGTTCCAATGGTAATTAGGAGGGCCAATGTGTGTTATCTGCAAGTTGCACTTTAATAACTCATTAATTCTTGTTGGACACATGGTCATTTGCCATCTAGAAAGACAAAGGCAGAAGATACATGAGATCATCACCACCTACACATTCCCCTCCAAGTCATATACCATCCTCACTTGGAAATATATTTCTGTTCTATTCTTGTTGCTGAGTGGAAATCCTGGAACTGCCTAACTCTCCTGTGGGTGTTGAGAAGATTTGTAGCTCAGGTTTTGGATATAATCTTGCTTGCTGAGCTGGAGGTTTCGTTTTCAGACGTTTCATCACCATGGACGGTAACATCATCAGTGCTGCAGGTATATCTACATCACATGGACTGTAGATTTAAAGAAGGCAAGCTACCAAGGGTAGTTAGGGATGAACAATAAATAATAGTTGAGTCAGTGACATCCATATCACTTCCTTGAATGAATTTAAAGAAAAGCTTTCTCTGACACCAATCTTTGAGCCACACATATAAATTTCTAATGTTTTTCACCTTATTCTAAATTGCTCATGGATCAGCCCGTGGCCCTGAGGTTACACCTGATAGAATATACATGCTGTTGAGGGAGTGAGGTGGAGCATCATTCAATAAACTCCTGGGATGGCATGACTGTTCTACTGGGAGAGGCTGAGGATACTGCAATTGGATTCTTCAGAGTTTAGAAGAATTAGAAGAATCCTTAAAACTCACAAAATTCCTAACGGGCTAGACAGAGAATATACAGAATGGATGATTTTCACTGGTTGCGGGTGTAGAATCATGGTGCATAGTTACAGAATAAGAGACAAGCCACTAAAGACTGAGATGAGGAGACATTTCTTCACTCAGAGACCAGTGAATCTTGAGCATAGAGGACTATGGAAGGTTAGTCATTGAGTCTGTTACAAACAAAGATTGTCAGCTCATTCGTTAGCAAAGACCTTAAGGAATTTGGAGATAGTTTGGGAAACTTATGTTGAGATAGATGATAAGCCTTAATCCAGAATGGTGGAGAAGTCTGGAGGGGCTGAATGGATTGCTCCTCCTATGTTCCTGTGTACTTCATAAAAGTACACAGTGAGTGAAGTCTGTCATTTGAGTCAATCTGGTTAACATCTGGATGTTGTTTGGCTAGTGTTCTGACTTTAAATATTTTGATTGAGCTGCTGATATCAATTTGCCTGTTCTTCTGCACTAGTTTTGGCTTCTGTTTGAACTGCAGTCTTGGAAGCCTGGTAAAGATGTCTGAGTCAAGAGGACGAGGGGGAGCAGGAAGAATGGCAGGAGAGAAGAAGCATTGAGGAAGTCACTGCTTTGAAGCCATAAGCACAGCTCATTTTATGGAAGAACTGCACTTTTATCTACAACTTCTATGTGCAATGTTCATGTGCAGTTGCCGGTCAGTGGTCATGACTTATTCACCATTTGCCAGTCTTCAGTTCCTTTCACGGTCTGACTACTGGACAGAAACAGCTTTCCTTTCAGACTTTGCTTCTGTTGCCTGTTATGAGCTCTGGGCATTACTGACCCATAAAGAAAGTCATGCTGCCATTATTCAGGACACAGTTGGCGTGTTCAGGCGCTGTTTCTGCTGCCATGATTATTCTTTACAGTGCAGCCTTGGAGAGGTAATTCGATTTGTAGTAACCTATTGCATGCTCTATCATTTTGCTATCCTGAGACACCGGTCTTGAAGAGGAGGAAGATCAGCCAAGGCAGCATCCAGTAATGCCTCTAGCTGCCAGGTCTCTGTAGGAGAACAAGAATTGGTAACCAAAGTGTTTCTCCAAGGGCTGTGGATTAGAAGTGGAAAGCTGCTGAGCTTCCAATCAGATTACCATGGTGGGTGATATCAAGAGGCTCTCAGTCATGAATACTTGGCTGTTAGCGGCAGTGTCTCAACATGGGTCTGAGCAATATGGCCCAGCTAGATACATAGCACAGCAGCTGGTAGGGGAACAGGCTAGCTGCCATCCTGTCAGAGTATGTCACTTGTTGAACAGAACGGTCTTATTCTCAATGTGAATCCTTGGCATAAACTGGAGCCAGATTACTTCATGCTCTGTAGCGTTGTGTACAGACTCACAGGCAGGCTGCTCAGTGCACTGTGTATTTCCTGTTATAGATGCATCAATCTTCTTTGGTAGTTTGAACTCTTGAAAACAGAATCTAGTATCTTATCTCCTTAACACAGCTTGTGTACAATTTGCTCAAGGATTTACCTTGACAAGACCCATCTTCCAGATTAGCTGCGTGATATTTATTCCAGCATCACCAGGCTCTGTGACCATGACTGCTTCCCTGGCCATAATGAAGAATATACTTTCTTCAGTGGGGCAGAGCATAGGCAATGGATTCTGCCCTCTCTAGTGGGAACCTTCTGTCAAGAAAGTAGTGTTAGTGAGATCCTTGTGAGGTTTTAATGAAGAATAGCTGATATGCAATGTCTCAGATGTATGACAACAGGATGTGGTGGTTAACTGATGGTGATTGTTTGAGTCAGGAGAAGGAGATGAACTGAAAAGTGTTGCAGTGGCTGTAGGAGGATGGGGGAGAGCAAGGTAGTAAGGTATAATGGTAGTGATGATGTGAGTGGAGTAATGTGATTATTGGGTAAGAGATAATTATTCACACCTTTACAACTCTAGGTAGTCATTATCTTGGATCTATGCTCCTAGCCTTGACCTCTTTAGTGATCTGCTCCCAAAGATGAGAGAGATGTTCCCTGTAAGGTTTTATATTACCTGGGACACGTATCAATCTTCCATCATCTTCCCAGTGTCTCTCCAAGACTCCAAAGTATCTTCAGAGACCCTGGAAACCCAATCTGCAGGTGCTGCAGCCATTTTGCTGTCCACAAATCTTTCTCCTGCCTGCAGTCAGAGTGTTCTTCCCCTTTAAAAATCTTGATCATATTTTGAGTGGTGCCAATGATGGCTGATTTCTGCATCAGCCCCCAATCAGGGAAGCAGCCAATAGATAGATAAGACCGACTGCACACTCCACCCAGTTAGTGGAAGGGGCTTGATATTCTGATCCTTTTCCATACTAAGATTCCAAGACAAATGAGCTGGGACAGTGTGATCAGGACTGTGCTGTGCATGCCCTGTTTCCATGTCATCATTACTGTACACAATTAAATTTGTAAGGCCAAACAGAAATAATCAGTGCTTCAGTCTTGTGCCACGGCTTATTTCAGTGACTCTATGTTCAGTGAGCCTTCTGTTGCAATCAATCTTACATCATCGATTTGTTTCCTTTTCTCTCACCAGTTTCCTGCTTCAGACAGTAGTGATTGGCTGTGCCTTTCCTGGGTACTTTACTGCTTTTGAGCTTTGAATAGATTGACAGCAGTTCCTAAAATTGAAAGCTTTCAATCGCTTTTAAAAATGATGATTATCTCCTCTCTGAGATGCCTGGCTTTTCACTTCCCCTTACCAAAATGTCATTTTCTGCAAAATTAAGCTGATGGTATTACAATGTAGTATTATTGGGATCAAGAATCTTACTTCCACCTGGTTAAGCTGCTTAATAAAAAAAAAAATTGACTGCATGAATTGTAAATTAAAAGGTGGAAGAAACCATTATAGCTCATTATATTTAGCAGTGAAGCAACCTTAGCGACCATGGTCAGGAACATCCACAATGCAATGAAAAAATGGAGTAACTGACAATTTGCAGAGAAAAGTAGTTAACTTCCTTCTCATCCATTTGTTAGAAAGCTATTCACATAACACTAACCTTTGGTTCTTAGTTACTTTAGATTAGATTACATACAGTGTGGAAACAGGCCCTTCGGCCCAACAAGTCCACACCGCCCCGCCGAAGCGCAATAGAAAGCTATTCACATAACACTAACCTTTGGTTCTTAGTTACTTTAATAGAACAAATGACAAAGCGTCATGAAGCAAGAGCAATGTTCAATTATATGTTCTATTTTCTTCTTGCAAAACCCATAAATCTCATGGTTTGGATATATAAATATATATGTTATATATGTATCATGAAGGGCGGAACTAACCAGTGTATTGATTCAAGAGTAAGTTTGAAAACCATTTTCATAACACAAAGCGAAGAATGTTTTCAATTGGAACTCCAATTTAATTTTTGATTTCTGATTTCAAACCATGGAGGATGGTGAGGCACAGAAACATGAGTGCACTTAATCATTTTAGTTTCTAAAACCACAAACCATTTTTGAAGTCCAGAAATGCTTCTCCTTGGATTTGCAAATCTGTTAATCTGCTTAATTTCTTGTGGATTCCCACTCCGGATTAATGTCCTTTGCTTGATGATTTAAATAGCTTTAGATTACTTGAGACGCACAAAATAAACATTAATGCAGTGACCAGGCTTCTGTCAATAAAGCAAATGATGCCCCATGGAGTACACTCACCCAGCTGAAAACTGAAGTCATTTGCATTTTTATTTGTTGCCAGAATTATTCACAAAAAGATGTAAAATTACATTGTTTTTTTTATTGATAAACATCTGTCCTCATGTGTCATTCATTAAAGAGTTATTTGTCATGATATTTATCAAGGATAAGGTAGACAAAAGTAGTCACCTGAGACTCAGAAATAATAATAATAAGCTAAAAAGACACTGTTTTTGGATATCAGCCAGACAAGGAAGGCAAATAGAACAAAGATCCCACTTCAAAGTGACAACTTACCTCATGTGGAATTAATATGGTTAAGAAAAGCTTTACGAAGAACTAAGCAGTGCCCTTAGGACCTCAATTAAGCATCTGATTGCCTACCAGCTGTTTCATTTTTTTTTTAAATGTATTCTGAATTTAAACATCTTCAGGGTAGCATAACACCATTCAGCTTTTCAGGCCCAGTAAATGTAAGTGAACTCCAGGAAGCCTTTCTGTGTTTGAACTTCTGAATTGTATCACTTAATGTGAAGAAGCCTATAAAATAGTGGACTCACGCAATCAAATTACAGAAGGATTAACACGGGAATACTGGGAAGTCAATTTCCTTCATATGTTGGAGGCAAGAGTATTTCATGCACATCAAAGCAGGTGTATGATCAAGAAAGCTAGTACTTTAGGTCAGTGGTTGCCATTCCCTTATTGTATTGAAAGATAACACCCTGTACTAACTCACAGCTTCTTCAAATGATATAAATGAAACAAAAACAACTATGCCCCCACAAGGAATTGCACTTCCTTTTGCCCCCTTGTGAGTACCAATGCCTGAAGTATCCATAAAGCTGTCTCCCAATTAACCTGGGCAGCTGATAAATGGTGTACATTTCATCTGAGAGTTGGTAAAGCAAACATCAGACTAAGCTGCTTGAAATGCATCAAAGCTTAGTTTATGACCGTCACTGTAGCTTAAGTGCTATAAAGTTAAAAGCATATAACAGTGACCAGGCTCTTAAGCCTCATGAAACCGTGTGAGCATTGACCATGGATAATTTCGGACTTGTGCCTATCACAGTTGATTGATATGATGGAGGCAATTCATGTGGCACAGTCAATATTTCTTAATTGGAATCTGAGGTTTCACCCAGTTAGAGTATTTGCTATTAAGGCTTGAGATGTTAAAAGCCATGCATTACCCCTTTCTGTAGCTGGACGAGAGGAAGGCAATCAGAAATCAACACAAAAAAATTACAATCAAAACAGCTTATTCAAACAAGAAAAAGTTAAAGTCGAGTAAGGTGGCAGTACAGTTAAATCAATCCAGAAAGACAATTTGTAGCAAAGTCAAAAATTCATGAGGTTTGAAGACGTGCAGCGGGGGATCTGCATAAGCCTTAGGAAAATGATGCAAGCAGTCATTTCTGAGATTCTGATAAATTTATGGATGAAAACTGTAAGAAATACTATGAACTTTCAGCCCCAGGGTTTTAAGACCTATAGCTATTCAATACTAAACCAACAGAGTAGGTCTCATAAAATGTATAATTTCATCTCTCTGTGCACAGTGTGAGGCTTCTGAGTAGTGCAACCGTACAAGAAAACTGATATGTGGTATTTAGCTAATCCACAGCAAGATATGGACAAACAAAGACTGAGAAAGATGGCTATAAATGATGACACACCGCAAATGTCCTGAAGGAAATTGACTTATTGGATCACAAATTCAATCTACTGAAAAACTAAGTGATGAATGCATACTTTGCCCATGAAGCCATACAGAAATACTGGAGCTTAAACTGGTTACTAGGATGTAACTATGGTGGAGATATAATAATGCTTAGAACCATAGAATTATACATCACAGATGGAAATCAATTGGCCCATTCTGTCTGTGACAGTTCCTTGGTGGAACTATCCAATTAATTCCTGCCAGAGCTCTGTAACATTTTCTCCTTGTAAAGACACTTAAACCATGTTTTTCATGTCTCTGTAACACTTGTACTGAAAAGTTAATGCTTCTGAAGAGGGTTAATATTGCAAACTGTATAAATCTGATCTGATCATGTTGTATAGACCTAGGTGGGGAAAAAACAAGTATAAATTGAGATCTCGATAGAGACAGATATGTCATCAGTGAGTCCTGATCGTCTTATTATGTCTAACCAGGCAAAGTAACTTGTACCTATGGATATCATGCAATAAACTAGATATTGTTATAAACAAATGCCTCTTCTCATTAAGACTCATTATGGTTCATCCTCAGCACTGTTAACCAAATAGGACTGTAAACCTAGGATGGAAAGAAGGATTGGTAATAGCATTTCACATCGACTATTAGCTGATTGTAGATTCCACAGCACGTACAACAATTTGTACTATGTTGATTAATGGCTGAAGTAATCTTAACATTGAACTAAGTAGCCCCTGAAATATCAATTGTTTAATGGTTTGCTTTGTCGAGAATGTTAGCTATTCTAACAGCTATGTTAGCATAGTTATGTCTTGGTCATTATTGATCATTTTGGGAAGAGGAGTTAGCTCAATTCATTTTCATTGTACTGCAACGGCGTGTTAATTGACTTGAAGCATAACTAGGAGACAGTGAGGACTGCAGATGCTGGAGATTCAGAGTAGATAGTGTGTGGCACTGGAAAAAGCATAGTAGGTCAGGCAGAATCCGAGGAGCAGGAGAGTCAACATTTCAGGCAGGACCCTTCATCGGGACTGGGAAGGGGGAAGGGATCTGACAGATAAATGGGGGTGTGGGGCTGGGGGAATGGAAGGTGGGAAGATGATAAGGGGATGCAGGAAGGAGGTGTTTGTGATAGGTTAATGGGAAGGATGGAGTGGATAGGTGGGAAGGAAGATGGACAGGTGGGACAGGTCAAGAGGGCCGAGTTGGAGGGTTGGATCTGTGATGGGGTTGGGGCTGGGGAGATTTGGTGAAATTAAATTAAATTATTCTGATCAAAGTATGCAACAGGGTTCCAAGATGAGCTAATATGACATTCTGTAAAATTTAGAGCACCAAAGAAGTGTATAAACATTCCAAGCTATACCAGTGAGGGAGGGGAAAGTACCAAGGTTGGCCTGAGTCCTCTGATGTATTTAAACTGCGTATCAGCCATTTGGAGTATATACTCTTAAGTGGATATTCCATTCTACAATCAACACACATGACTTACAGTTAGTTATAAATATTGCATTATTCATGGAATCCAATTCTATCAAATAATTGTCTGTGATGAAACTTTTACTGAATTTAATTTTGTTCAACTGGAGAGGAGCCAAAGTTCTGACAAAGACCTTTCCAGTACTATTGCCCCTCATACCTCACCTCCAGAGAGGGTTTGGCAGTCATTATCTATAGCTCATCTTGTCCAGGATTGAAGGGAAGGTGATTTAAATACAATCTATTTGCACCACTATCAAAAGGTTTCATGAATTGTTTCACTGGCCAGTGCATTGCTGTTGTTTAGGTCTTATCATTAGTAAAATGCCATGGGCACACGTATGGGCCCCAGCTATGCCTGTCTCTTTGTTGGCTACGTAGAGCAGTTGATCTTCCATAATTACACCGGCACCAATTGCTGTGCTCTTCCAGCACCACTGATCCAGAATCTTATCATTAGTGTCAATACCATTAGGGAAGGAGGAGCAGAAGAAGCTTGAAATAGAAGAAACCTCCTGTGCCCTGTGTCAAATTTCTGCCAATTCTGACTTTATATTTGTGCATAAATTAGTTACTGCATTTTCCAATATTTAGACAGTGATTATATTTCAAAAATGCTGCTGCCTTTCTCCCTCCCTTTTTCTTCTTTTGTTTCCTTCCTTCCTTGTCTTTGAGAAGTACGTTTATTCCCCAAATTTTATAAAGCAGAAATCAAAACAGTTTTTAGGATCCTAATTTGACTTTCAAGGAGACTATATAATGTTAGACATTAATTTGCTTCATTGGAACTGTCTGTATAAAGGTGAAAAGCTAAGTTAGAGTCATTGAGTCCTACAGCATGGAGACAGGCCCTTTGGCACAATCTGGTCCATGACGACCAAGATTCTGTCCATGCTATCCCCATTTCTCTGCACTTGGCCCATAATCCTTTCCGATCCACATATTTGTCCAAATGCCTTTTAAATGTTGTTAATGTACCCACCTCAACCACTTCTGCTGGCATCTCATTCCATATGTGTACCACCCTCTGTGTAAAATAGTTGCCCTTCAGGTTCACTTTTACTCTTTCCCCTGTAACCTTAAACTGATGCCGTCTAGTCCTCGGTTCCCCAACCCTGGAAAAAAAACTGAGTGCATTCACCCTATTCATACCTGTCATTGATTTTGTAAAGTTAAAAATCATACAACACCAAGTTATAGTCCAACAGGTTTAACTGGAAGCACACTAGCTTTCGGAGTGATGCTCCTTCATCAGGTGATTGTGGAGGGCTCGATCATAACACAGAATTTATAGCAAAAATTTGCAGTGTGATGTAACTGAAATTATACATTGAAAAATTGATTGTCTGTTAAGGCTTTCATCTGTTAGAATACAGTGATAGTTTCACTTCTTTCATGTGTAAATCACAAAACCCTTTTTTTTAAAGTTGCATTCTCGGGTTAGCTGTTAACAATGGTGATAGCTAGACAATATGTTGAAGGTGTTAGCCCCCTGTGTTCTCTGTCTGTGACCTGATGTTTAGATTGATTCTAATCTAAAAAGTGAGATAACAGAGTTTTACATAAATTCATGCAGTTTTTGAGCTCAGAGTTCTACATGAATGTATGCAGTTTTTGAGCAAAGTGCAATGTAACTCTGCAAGTTCAACACCGGCATCTCCAAATCAATTGATTTTGTACATCTCCATAAGATACCTTTTCAGTCCTAGCTTGTCCAACCTCTCCCTATAATTCAGATTGAGTCCAGGCAACGTCCTTGTAAATTTCTTTCCGGTTTAATAACACCCTTCCTATAACAAGTTAACGAGATAACAATTTGCACCAATTGCAATTGTCAAAGCTAAGGTGATCTTTATATTAAGGTGGCCCTTCAGGTGAAGGTTTCTGAAGGTGACTCCTCATAGTAAAATACATTAGATGAATGCAACATCAGATATTTCAAAGCTGCAGGTTTTTCACTTCTTTTCCTGATTCTAACTCAATTCCTTATGTGTTGAATTTACCTTTCGCTGCGTCTTCTGGGTTAGAATCTAATTGTTGCATCATTGAAGCACATTGCACCAGAGTAACACCTAAACAGTAACTTGGTAGTTGCATAATTCAGCTAATCAGAGTATCAATAGTATTTACAGTACAACCTCGATTATTTGAATGACACAAGCGGGGATTATTTTGTTCGGATAATCAAGTGTTCGGATAACTGATCTGATGGCCATGGGGAGCAGCCCAAGCATCACGACCTTGAGATCTCATTTGGATAATCTGAAATTCAGATAGTCGATGTTCAGACAATCGAGGTTGTACTGTATATTAATTTTAAGGACAAACTCTGACCAATATAAATTGTGAATCCTGAACAATTATTTAGTTAATAATTCATTATCGGGTTAAAAATTGCATTGCCTTTTTGGGGCTCCTAAGATATGAGAAGCTGTTTCCCCTCATCCTTTAATGGTAACCAAGAATTTGCTGGCCTATAGTATGTTCTATGCTGCAAAATGGGGTTTTTCTTCATTCACATTGCAAATTGCTGGGACTGTGAATTGATGAATAAGTCAATGGAACATTTTGGATCTCAGTTAACAATGGGTTCAATATTTTATCCCCTTTGTCACTGGAATTTAAGAATAAAGAAAGAAACTGGTCCTAAAAGTGAAGGAAATGGGTGAATTGGAGTCGAATTAGGTACTAAAGTAAAAGGACAGAACAAGTGGAATGTGAGACGTAAAATATGCAATTTTTAATAAACAAACTCTGCACAATTTACTGTCTGCATGAATGAGAGACCATATTTCAGTTGTCATCTTCTTCAGCATCCAAATTTAATCATAGAATCACAGAAATATAATGGCACAAGAGGAGGCTTTTCGATTCATCATACTTACCTCAGCTCCTGAAATGAATATCATTCCCCAGTGCTAATTTCCCACTTTTCCCTACACCTTTGCACATTATTTTTATTTAAATAATCATTCAGTGTCCTCTTGAATGCCTTAATTGAACCTGCCTCCACCATACTTCCAGGCAGTGGATTACAGCCCTACTCACTGTATGAAAAGCTTTTTCTCGTCACACTTGCTTGTTTTGCAGATCGCTTTAAATCTATACTTTCTTGTTCTCATTCCTTTTATGAATGGGAACAGTTTTTCCCTTTTTACAGATATCCAATGTTTTGACAACCTCTATCTGGTCTTCTCTCAGCCTTCTTCTGTCCAAGGAAGACTGTCTCAACTTCTTCAATCCTTCCTCATAACTGAAGTTCCTCATCCTTTGAAACATTTTTGTAAACTCTCTCTCCAATGCATTCACATCATTCCTATAATGTGACACCCAGAATGGAACATAATACTCCAGCTGAGGTCAAACAGGTGCCTTATACAAGGTCCATACCACCTTCTAGTGCTCCATTAGTAAAACTGTGGTTACTGTATACTTTACTCACTGCTCTCTTTGCTTGTCCCACTACTTTCAATGATCTGTGCACATATATACCCAAACTCTTCTGGTTCTACACTGCGTTAAGAATTGTACCTGCTACTTTCTATTGCTTTTCACTCTTTTTCCAACCAATATGCATCACTTCAAATGTACCTCCTATGAAACTCGCCGGCTATCTGCACACTTTACCAACTTGTCAATAATCTTCTGGAATTTTATACTGTCCTTCTTACAATTTAGAATTCTTCTAATTTTTGTGTCATCTGAAACCTTTGAAAGTGTCCCCTGCACACCAAGATCTTAACCATTAATAAAATCAGGGAAAGCAAACGCCCCGATGGATCTCCACTGCAAATCTTCCTCCAGCCTGAAAAATATCCATTGACCATTACAATCCATTTCTTTTCATTCAGCCTGTTTAACCCTTTTATTTCATGACCTGCAACTTTCCTCACAAGTCTCTGTGTGACACTGCATCAAAGATCTTCTGAAAGTCCAGGACACCACACAAACAACATTATCATCATCAAGCTTTTCTGTTACCTTTTCAAAAATCTCCAATAAGTTAGTGAAATATGAGTTCCCCTTCAAAAATCCATGCCGACTCCTTCTAATCAAACCAGCTTTTTTCCACATAATCACTAACCCGATCCCAAATAGTTGTCTCTAGATGCTTCCCCATCACTGAAGTTAAACAAGCTGGTCTGTAATTTCTTGCCATATCCTTACAAACGTTCTTTAGATTAGATTACTTATAGTGTGGAAACAGGCCCTTCGGCCCAACAAGTCCACACCGACCCGCCGAAGCGCAACCCACCCAAACCCATTCCCTACCTTTACCCCTTCACCTAACACTACGTGGAATTTAGCATGGCCAATTCACCTAACCTGCACATTTGGACTGTGGGAAGAAACCGGAGCACTCAGAGGAAACCCATGCAGACACAGGGAGAATGTGCAAACTCCACACAGTCAGTCGCCTGAGGCAGGAAATGATCCCGGGTCTCTGGCGCTGTGAGGCAGCAGTGCTAACCGCTATGCCACCGTGCCATTCTTGAATGAAGCCATAACATTTGCAATGTTTCCATTCTTCTGAAACATCTCCCAAGGCTACAGAAGACTGGATAGGGTGGCACGGTGGCTCAGTGATTAGCACTGCTGCCTCACAGTGCCTGGGACCTGAGTTCAATTCCAGGCTCAGGTGACTGTCTGTGTGGAGTTTGCACATTCTCCCCGTGTCTGTGTGAGTTTTCTCCAGGTGCTCCGGTTTCCTCCCACAATCCAGGTTAGGTGAATTGGCCATGCTAAATTTCCCATAGTGTTCAGGGATGTCTAGACTAGGTGTGTTAGTCAGGGGTAAATGTACAGTAGTGGGGTAGGGGAATGGGTTTGGGTGGATTACTCTTTGGAGGGTTGGTGTGGGCATCTTGGGCTAAATGGCCTGTTTCCAGCAACACCAACATCCTGTGAAAGAATTAAAAAGATCCATGTTACACTAAAATCATGTACTTCGTTGCTGTTTCAGTGCAAATACTAAGACACAGTATATGGATCCTCACCTGGTCACAACTGAAATTAACCATTTTCATTTAAAAACATCAAAACCAGAGAACTGAATCAACATTAAGAAATTCACAAATCCTTTTACTTCACAGTCTATGATCATTTCACATGTTCAGAGATGAAAAGCCACCTGCTAGATAGCTAGCTTAGAAAGTCAAGGGAGTTAGTCTCCAGAATATACACTGAGTTATAATTCAGAGCTACGGAGGTAAGAAAGGAACATGGATTTGAAAGCAAGGCTTCTCTCTCCTTGCTTGTTTCTCTTATTATTTCACAATAAAGTATCTGATGACAAATCAAACTGGGAAAATGATTATTCATCAAGAAGTCAAAGAAATCTCCAGATTGCACTACTGTGGGCACAGGTCAAATATTAAATAACAAATCTAATGATTGAAGATCTCTGGAGTCTCTTTTTCCCTACCAAGCTTACTAATCCTGTGTTTTTGTATGTATTTGATGTTCTATTTTAATTAGTTATTGTTGGGATAAGTAGAGGATAAAATTCCTCATTTCCACTCAAATGAACATTAATAATTGGTCCTTGCATTTTCTAGGGAACTACGTTTTCATTCAAGTGTGGTAACTGTCTGCTAAAACGAAGTTTAAAAATTATTGTTACTGATGAGGAGTGGGTTAAAAGAGGGGACCCAATTTTCCCTCCTCGCTCTCAAAAGAGTCAGGGTATTTTCTTCAGATGAAGAGGAGAGTGTTACTTAATTCAAACATCTTTGATGATTGATGTCCTGGAGGCTATTTAAAAGTTAACTGAAATTGCTTGACTGCCATGTTTGAGGTGATAGGGTGAGTCAGATCTGTGCAACATACAGGGGTGCTGATCTTTTGGAGCAATTTTGACGGAGACTAGAAGTTTTTAATTGAGAACACTTCTCAACTCAGAGATACACCCATGTGTACTCAAGCTACGAAGCTAATTAGAAAGCTTTGGGATAACAAGTAGTCATGTAAGAACAAAACGATTTTTTGTGAATCAGTCTCATGCTGTGGGATAGCACAGATGTATCCTTGATATTTTGACACTCTGAGTTAGCATTAATATAACGTTTGTAAGAAGTTATTATACCAATCTTCCATAAATTAACTGGTGGGTTACAACCTGACCACAGCCTGATATAATGCTATTCTTCTGTTCACCAAAGTTATGATGATGAGGTGCCATCATGTTATGCATTCTAATCAGGGTGCAGTGATAAAAATTATTTGTTAAAACCCTGAGCCTTCTATAATTGTTTTTGATAAACACCCATGTGAGGTAGGCTTTCTTGACAAGGCCCATCCAACCAAACTGGACAAGTTGACAATTGCTTATTCCTTATTGTCCTTGAGAAAGTAAGGGTGAGCCACTTTCTTGAACTACTGCAGTTCGTATGGAGTAGTATTGGATATGTGACATGATACTGTTAGAAAGGCAAAACATGCTTGAAGGAATTACAGCTGAAATGTGTGCTAGGTTTTAAACATCCCAACTCCATGTGCATGGGATACCATGCAGGGGTTCATGAAATTGGGTGCTACACCATAAATGTTTTTCCTGGCATGTACCTGTATTCCTCACTACTGTCACAACTTTACCAATTGCAAATACTAGCAAAGCACCAGAAAGCTAGTCTGCCCATAGGACAAATTGTCATCACCTGGCATTTAACCAACAACGGAAGAGTCCCATGTCAAATTTGTAGCCTGGAGCCTTAAGATACTTGGCTGGTGGACACGTAAAGAGAGGTATTTATTCCTTCTTTAAGAACCTTTTGATTTCATTGGAGTCTCTCCATTGTCTTCCCACACTCATGAATGCCCTCCACCCTGCTTTTATTGGCATTGCTTGGACTAGAAAACTCCAGCTATTTGATTGGCAGGTAGCCCTCAGATGTAGAAACTTCTCTCTTGATAGAATGAAAAGCTTGCTGCAAGCCAATTATTGGCCCACAGTTATTGATTAGCTAGCTCCTTCTGATTTTCACAACCCCCACCCCCCTCTCCAACTCCATAATAATCTAGATTGGAAAATGGGACAGAGGCATTCTGGGGTCCTGTGTACTACGGCAGAGAGGAATTGTCAGTCACCTGAGAGGAAGAGAAGACATTACTCAAACTCTGGTGTGAACGATTAGTTTTGAGTTGCTGAGAACGCAAGATGTCGAAACTGAGAGAAGGGATTGGAGTATTTATGAGAATTGGGATGGACAAGTATAATAAAGTTAGTTGCAGGAGGTATTGGGCCTATAATGGATGGCTATCAAAAGTCTATTTTTGGAGATAGGCATCTCCTGAAAGGGGTACTAGACAGAGAAATGCAAGTCTTGGTCCATAACGAACATAGAGTCCATTTACATCAACACTAAACCCAATAAACATTGAATATGAAATTCTCAAAATATGACAAATAAATTTGAATATCTCATAAATACACGTTTTTATGTGACTATGCAATCAACAATTCATTTTCTGAAAACAAACAGTATTTAAAGCATGAACTGTTGCAAAAAAGATAACATTATTCTTAAACTATCTTTCCAACAACAAGTAAGCTGTTTGTAATTAATCAATTATCCATTTTATTATAAAACATTAGTAGCTTGAACCAGCTAGAAACAGGATGCATTCAATACCATAATGACTAGGAACTCATGGGTTCACACAGCTGTCGATTAAACCTTGCTTGCAATAAATTACATGTGAATCACTAGAAAGGTTATAACAGCAATTTTCAGGCTAGAAATTATTAAAGAGGTAAATTAGGAGAAGCCTCCAAAGACTTAAACAACTTAGCTTTTACTGTCAGTGAAATGCCTTCAGTGTAGGATGCTAACATGTGAATAATTTAGAACACTGAATCAACTGATTCTTGGCCTTTGATGCCCTTTTGAAGAAAATTATGATAACCTATTAGCTGTAGGTGCACATCACCGATAAAGGCCAAACCAGAATATAGGGTAGATTTATATAAAGTGCAGTAATAAGTCTTTACACTCACCTAATGTTATTCTCAAGAATATAGGACTCTATATTTCATGAATATTTTGCATTTTTGGAATTGCAGAATGGGCTCAAAATTTTTGAATTTGTATTTGAAAATACATCATGAAGATAGAGTAAATCATGCATTCTAGACTTACAATAGAATTATATTTGCACTTTGTAAATTCACACATTTGAATATTACACAACAGATGAAATGCTTCAAGGCAGAGATTAGCTCTCACTTGCAGCATTACTCTAAATTAAATAGTAATATATTTTTAAAATATAATGTTGGCAATCATGTAAATTCTACACTTACATAAGCATTGATGTTTCTGATTTCACTTTTAATTTCATTTCAACATAAGGACATAAGAAGAACATAGCAATGTAAGAATCTTGTGCAGGATGATATCATTGACCCCTTCAGTCTGCTCCCCAATTCAGTAAGACTGATGATTGATCTGACTGTGACCTTAACTCCTTTGATTCCTTGTGGAAGTAAAATCTACCTAAGTCAGTCCTGAACAAATTCAATGACCCAGCCCCCACTGCTCTCTGGAAAAGAGAATTCCAAACACCAGCAGCCCTCTGAGGGAAGAAATTTCTCCTCATCTCCACCTTAAATAGGAGACCCCTCAGTTTTAAACTGTGTCCCCTAGTTATATAATTTCCCTGACAGAAAGTATCCCCTCTGCATCTATTCTGGCAAATCCCGTCAGAATCTTATATGTCTTAACAAGATCACCTCTCATTCTTCTAAACTGCAATGAGTATAGACACAACCTTTCCTCATAAGATGACCCTGCCATCCCAGGAATTAGCCTTGTGATGTTTTTTTTTTCTGAACTGTTTCTCATGTAAGTGTACTCTCCCTTAATTAAGGAAACCAAAAATGTATATAATCCAGATTTGCTCTCACCAATGTCCTGTACAATTGCAGCAGGACATCCTTACTTTAATACTCCATTTTCCTTTCAATAAAAGCTAATATTTAATTTGCTTTTCTAATTGTTTGTGTACCTGCATGCTGGCCTTTTATGATTAATGTAGAAAGATACCTTGGTCCCTCTGTCCTACAACATTCCACAGTTTATCTCCATTTAAATTAAAACTTGCTTTCTTATTCTTCCAACCACATTTTCTGTCCACACATTTAACCTATGAACCTTTGCTAGCTCTTTGCATCCTCTTTACTTGTTTTTCAACCTATCTTTCTCTCATTAGCAAATTTAGCTCCAATATAGTTGTCCTTTCATTGTAACAATTAATATAGATGGTAAATAGATAAGGCACCTGCCTAAAGTTTCACTTTGCCAGCTTAAAAAGGAACCATTACTTTGATTCTCTATTTCAAATTAGCCAATCCTCTACCAGCCCCCAAACCATGAGCTCTTATCTCATGTAGTAATCTTTTAAGCACCATACTGAATGCCTTTTGAAAATCCAAATACACCACATCAACTGGTTTCTCTTTATTCAATCTTCTTGTTGCATCTTAAATGAAACTTAATTAATCTTTTGGATAAAACAAGTTACTTTTCCTGACGGTATTGTGATTTTCCAAATATCTTGCTAACTCCTTAATAAAGGGTCCTCGCACTTTGCCAATGATCGGTACAAGAGTAACTTGCTTCTATGTTTCTGCTTTTAGTCACGTCTTTTCTTAAATTTTTGTAGCTTTTTATTCTGCTGATATCCTTCTAGAACCTAAGAAACTTTGTAAGTTTACAATCAATGCAACCACTTGCTCTCCACCCTTTTTTTAATGGTTTTGAGATATTATCCATCAGCTCTAGGAGATTATTCCTATTTGTTTTCCTCATAATTTTTCTCTCATGAACGCATTTCTTTAAATTATTTCCTTCTTTTTACTCTGCCTTTCTTTTCTACTAATCATATCTTTATTTCCCATGATTCATTCTCCAGTCTCAGCCATTAAAGACAAAAACTTGTTGTTGCTTTTATTTTCTTTTACATATACTTGTAGAAGCTTTTATTGTTTTTTTATTGCTTGCAACTTTTCTTGCACTCTAAATTCTCTTTTTTTGTTGTTATGTTTGTTGTCATCCTTTGGTGCTTTCTAACATTTTCTTACCTTCTGGCCAAACACTATTTTTTGCAACAGTGTGTGTTATCTTCTTCAATTTGAAACCATCCCTAACTCTTTAGTTGGCCATAGATAGTATATCATTCTCGTAGGACTTTATTTTCTCAATGGATTGTGTCATTGTTGAGTATTATGAAATGTTTCCTGAAATATTTGCCACTGGTTCTTCATCAACTTAACTTTTAATCAATTCCAATGTGGCCAAGGCTGTTTTCATAATCACATAATTGCCTTTATTTAAGTTTAGATTCAGACCCAAATTTCTCACACTTATATATGAAATGTAAAGAACCCTTTGCTATGAAGTAATTTATTAATCCTGTTTCATTAGACATTACCAGCATTAAGATTGCCCATTCCCTGTTTGATTCAACGTATTCTGATTATGATTCCTTCTGTTCAATATATTGAATCTCAGATTTCGTACATCTTGTTTGAAACAATAGACTTACAAAGTTCTCAGAAAGCAGTATACAGAGGAGGGGAAATAATGTATTTTATAGAGATGTTGGTATTTGTGAGGATTTGTTGAATGTGGAAGCTAATGGGGTGAATGATGAATACATGTTTGTCATAGAATCATAGAATCCCTACAGTGCAACAGAGGTCATTCTGCCCATCGAGCCCACACCAACCCTCCGAAAAGCACAGCCATCAAACCCACATCCCACTCCATACCCATAACCCCACATTCACTGTGGCTAACCCATTAGCCGACACATTCCTGGACGCTATAGACAATTTGCCATGACCAATCCACCTAACCTCTTTGGACTGTGGGAAGAAACTGGAGCACCCAGAGGAAACCGGGAAAAATGGGAGAATGTGGAATCAAACCAGGGTCCCTGGCATGTGAGGCAGCAGCACTAACCACTGAGCAACCGCGCAGCCCTCTGGATATTATGGATGTGAGAAGTGGTGGAAAGAGTGAGAGCAGGAAATGAGACAATTCTTTACCTGATCTTTACCTGAGTAAAGTAAACAGAAATTCAGGACATGGAGAAACTATGAGAAGAAAATTGTGATGAAATCTTTCTTTTTGTATGCATTTTGTTCTGCAGGAGCCAACAAAGTATGAAACATAGTAACATTCAGGAAAGAGACAGTTTCAATGGGTTTCAACTTTTGATTGCTTAGGAAGAAGGAGGGGTTTGTTACAACGTTGCCAACAAGTCACTCAAAATAATTCAAAAGCCTCCTGGAAGAGCAGTTCTGAAATCACTGAGAGATACAAAAGGTGACAGAGACAGAGGCAGGCTTCCTGCAGAAAACAAGGCTTAATGTGAAGGATTACAAGAACAATTGAATAGCTCTGTGCAGTCAGAACTGAGGAAATCATTTCAGGAATCAATACATACAGATTAGTGTTAGAGTTAGGTTTTAGGAGCATCCTTGGAGATGTGGGGAATCAGTACAAGCGCATTATTAGAGCCCAGGACTTGGGACAGTACTTGCTTAGTGTGAGAGACGATTTCGGTACAAATAGTTAAGATGTGCATGACCTCAGAGTCTAAGGGGAATAGAGCCGTGGGGGTAGGGTAAAACATGCTTCTCTATAATAAAGGACGAGCCATCTACTGCTACAGAGTAGAAAAACAAGTCCTTGATTGATAAGACCACTAATCTGACAGAGAAGAATAAGTCCTTGACTGATAAGACTACAGGGTAGAAAAACAACTCGGGAAACGTCTGCTGCAGACTTTGTGATAAGGGATTGTGAGAGACGATTTCGGTACAAACAATTGAGATGTGCATGACCCCAAAGTCTAAGGGGAATAGAGCCATAGGGGTAGGGTAAAACATGCTTCTCTATAATAAAGGACGAGACACCTGCTGCTACAGAGTAGAAAAACAAGTCCTTGATTGATAAGACCACTAACTCTGACAGAGAAGAATAAGTCCTTGACTGATAAGACTACAGGGTAGAAAAACAACTCGGGAAACTGTTGCAGACTTTGTGAGAATGTGAACCTCGTGACTCGAGCTATAGAGGGGAGGGACTTGTACTGTATTTAATCAGAAACATTGTTAGCCTGGCGCGCCTTTTTTTTTCAAGGGTGCCCAACTCTGCAGACTTGCTAATAAAACTTTGTTTTCCTGAATTTGTCGAGAGCGATTATTGAGAAGCGATTTTCGTTTCTAACAAACTTGGGGGCTCGTCCGATCAACACTCCGGCCGCGAGGGGGGCTGAGGAAGGACATCGGAGAAGGTGCACCCTGCCGAGTTCGGCAGTCCCTGATTCCTTGCTTGTCGCCCCGCGCGGCTTGAGCGAGTGATATCCGGAAGGCTCAGGAGAACAAAGGAGGGGTGTGGCCGAGGCAGTGGGGACGGTTAACGATCGAGTAATTTCGGTGCACCGAACCCAGGTAAGAACAGACTTGCGGGAACCGTCTTTCCGGAGGACTGGGGACCTGCGGAGTGCCTGTAGATTTTTCTACAGAGACGTGGGACACAGGAATCCAAAGACCGGGGGTGCCTGCAAAGGGACCTGGGCGACCACAGGACTGAAGGTCCGGGAATTGGCTAAATAGTGATAGATTATCACGGGATAATACAGGAATCTCCGATTTTACAAAGTCCTCGGCAATGGGAAATAAGGGATCCAAGGCGAATAAGGGAAAGATAGGCTTGAGCGTAGACAATGAAAAATACCCCGGGGTACCTGACGATAGTCCGTTAGGAATAATGTTAAATAATTGGGATCAGGGTAGGAGAAAAGGAAAATCTAGAAAGAAGATGGTGAGATACTGTCAAACGTGGTCCCAAACACCTATTCAGGGAGACTCAGTGTGGTGGCCTAAATTCGGCACTGATGAAGACTGGGTCCGGCAAGCTCTAATTTTAT
>NC_057716.1:3589590-3629832 GCF_004010195.1 Chiloscyllium plagiosum | reverse complement strand
ATTGTTTCCATTGCAATTGTATCCAAGCTACTCTAAGCCAGCCATTTTGTATGGAGGTGAGATGAGTTTTATTGCACTTTCTGTAACTTGCAATGCTTAGTGTCTTACCCTTCCGAGCATCTTACATGTGAGCAATGTTTGAAAAGCCCTAAAACAGACCAGCAGGATGCGGCATTGTATCATGTTAAAGAAAAGAAAGACAGCCATAGGGAGAGGGATAGATGTTTGATGCCCATTTCAGTGATTCACTCCTGTGAGAGACGATTTCGGTGCAAATAGTTAAGATGTGCATGACCTCAGAGTCTAAGGGGAATAGAGCCGTGGGGGTAGGGTAAAACATGCTTCTGTATAATAAAGGACGAGACATCTGCTGCTACAGAGTAGAAAAACAAGTCCTTGATTGATAAGACCACTAACTCTGACAGAGAAGAATAAGTCCTTGACTGATAAGACTACAGGGTAGAAAAACAACTCGGGAAACTGTTGCAGACTTTGTGAGAATGTGAACCTCGTGACTCTTTAGAGCTATAGAGGGGAGGGACTTGTACTGTATTTAATCAAAAACATTGTTAGCCTGGCGGGCCTTTTTTTTCAAGGGTGCCCAACTCTGCAGACTTGTTAATAAAACTTTGTTTTCCTGAATTTGTCTAGAGCGATTATTGAGAAGCGATTTTTGTTTCTAACACTTAGTTAAGGTCATTGTTTGTGAAAAGCAGAAGTTGTGTCTGTGGACAAATGCTGGAATATATTTTGCAAATCCAGAGGGAAGTAGTTCCAGGAAAGGAAGGTAGACCATCAGAACACATGCAATCATTGAGGCACTATGATAAAGGCTCTTATGGGAATTTCAAGGTAAGGTTGCAAAACTGAACAACCATAATCCCATGTGGAGTTTGAATGAGATTTGGTAACCAACAATATCACTAGAATCTGACGGATGGTGGGGGTGGGTCGCTGAGAAATTTGTGATTTGTCTTGATCAAAATTGCTATTTGATGACTTCTGTGCGGTATTCAACCATAGTTTATTGCCCTATTTGTTTCACAATGATGTTAAAATATGAGTGTAAGTTTTATCTAACTTTGCACAGGCTATATCTTTCTTCTCAATTCTCTTTCAATACCTATTTTGAGTAAAATTTCCTTGTAATAAAATTCTTATTCTTTGTTGACTAAAAAAACCCACCTGACTTGTTTCCAACACTAAACCAGATATAGTCTGATTCCTGCATAAATTGGCCATATCATTAACCTGATTAACTTACATATTTTTTGTGAGAAGTAAGACTAGAAAGAAATTGGTATACCCCTCCGACTTCGATATGAATACAATGGAGTCCTTATAAAAGACAGGGCAAAAAGATAGATATTCAAAGTAGGTTTGCAGTGGAAACCCTGTTGTTGGAGATCGAGAGATATGAGAGCAGGTTTTTTGGGGGGGGGGGGGAATCAGAGACATAATTTAGGATAATGAAGGATGAGTTGAAGTTTGAGGCACAATTAACAATATTTTCTTTATTACAATGACAGCAAGAAGTGACCCATTCATTTAATGGAAAAGCTCTCAAATAAGGGACTTGTGCATGTTGAATATATCTTTTGAAATGACAGACAAAAGTTCCCATAGCATCACCATTTATCAGAGCAAATAAATAGAATTAAAAGAAAATTTGTTCAATGTGAGAAAATCCGACTTCACCTCCAGTCAATCATTAACTCAACTTGACACAATTCACCACATGCAAGACCACAGCTCTGAACAGTTTATTATACATCTTGACAACATAAGCTTTTAGTCTGTGAAAGTCAAGAATTGACAGCCATCATATACAGTTTTAATAAAATGCATTATTGATGGAAATAGTAGCAGAGTAATAACAACTTTTACTGCCTAATACTTGCAGATGCCCAAAGCAGTCAGCAACCAACAATATCTCAATGGGGTGATAAAAGCTGCTGCCAGTGTTCTAAAGCAAGACAAGAAATCTGTATTATTAATGTGGAGGTTTACATGATCAAAATAAAAGCAACAATGTGAATAAAGCTGAGATTTTTTAATCATAATTATTTCTGCCAGTGTTGCCAATCAGAAAATCTAATACTTTGCAGTTGTGTTTTAAAAGAGAAAACATTATTTTCTACTTCAAGGTTTCAGTGCAACCAAAACTTGACAATAAGACTCTTTATTCAATCAGCACATATTAAATGACAGTCTGCATTCTTAAAGGCTTCAGTTCAACACAACGGCTCATCTCCAATAAAGAGTCATTGCAGCAGTGCAGACTGGAATAGCGTGACAGGATCATGCTGAATTCCCAATGTGTCTCACTCCGTGAGAATTCCTAGTGAAGTTGAGACTTCCGATGGGCAATCATCCGGCATGTGGAACACTAACAAAACTCCAACTCTGAACTAGAATCCAAGACTTCAGATGGTTCTAAATTATTTTGCTTAATAGTTACCCAGGAAAAAGTAGATGAATTGAAACCTGTCCAGTGCTCTAATTTGAAGGTAAATTTTAAATTGATCCTGGACTCTTAGACTCATTACTGACACCCCCAACCCCTCCACAGGACCCAACCATATACGGCCCCAACTCCCTCTAACAATCCCACCTCCTTGATTTGGCCCCCAGACAACCCACAGCCTCCAAAACCCTCAGGAACTCAATCCTCATTCATCCACCCCCAAACCTTCCCCAGACCTGACACATATCTCTCATGGATCAGACTCAATATCCCCTCTGCTGGGAAAAAAAAATCTCATCTCTTGAATCCCTCTTGAATTTACCCATCCCTGGATCTGACTCCCCAATCTCCAATCCCAACTTGATTTTTCAACTCATGATCCCCAAGAGCATTACTTCCTACAGCCAGAACTCCGCCACTGTCTCACACTTGTCCCACTCCAGGACACCACAACTTACCCCTCACAAACTCGACAGCCCTCAATCTGTCATATGCACTCACTGACATACTGACTACCCTCCCCTCTCACAACCTAGCAAGCTTTCCCATCACCCCACCTGCTACCCTACCCATTTCACTACCTAGTGCCCTCCTATCCCTTCACCCATTTGGCATGAAACTTTCTCACTTACTGTACATGCTTACCCTCTGTTAATAATATTGAGAGTAGCTTTAAGTATTTTAAATCCTGAGAGTTGCAGAAATTGTCATGTATGAGGGCTGTGGTTTTAACACCCATTCATTTCACTCCTGTTTCCATACATTTCTTGAGTGCACACTGCATCAGCTAAGGGGAGCGGGGGTTTGGGGGTGTGTGGGGTGGGGTGGGGTGGGGGGGGGGGGGCAGGAATGGTGTGTGGGGAATGTTGCCCAGGCCAAAGGCTTGCACAGAGAATTTCTCTAAAAGGTAATTTTACTTTTCATCCAATCATGATTAGACACACGATTTTGAAAATCCTGATTGGTGGATCTGGGCCAATGGTTCACAGAAGAGCTAAGTGTAAGTCCTTGCCAGACTGTGCAGTTGCAAATCTAGGCAAGCACAGCTTGATCTAATTGATGCACAATTAATATTGTGCAGTGTAATCTTTCAGAATTGTCATACAGGTTACAGACAACCAGCAAGGGCACTAGGAGCTGACATTAACATCTCTGAGGTGGGCTCACATCCACAACAATAAAGACAAAATAGTCTTTGCCAGAACAGAAAGAGCTACCAGGAAAACTGAAAATAAAAATTGTAGGGAAACCATCTGGTCAAAGTTTGGTGCTGCAGAGATCATGTCTCCTCAATGAATGTAATGGATTTTGTGACTGTACAAAGTAATAGTGATTAGAAAGGAAGAGGTTAATAAAGAAGACCCAGAATCAATCATGTCATCCTTGTCTTAATGTGAGTACAGTTAATTATTGTCAAACAAATAAAACTAAAAGAGATAAAGAACAAATACCCACAAAACGTACTCTATACATCAAACAAGTTAATCAATTATGTTTTTAATGCACTTATTGACATAGATAAAGATGGACATTCTACTAAAGTGAGCAGAAGGAAAATAATTTAGTTCGTTAAGTCAATAACTTGCAATTAACATAAAATATCTATTGAACAAATTCTACTGGTCACATTATCAGAACGAAGATTGCAACTTTGAGAATAGTAACACGCCTCAGGCAAGAATTAAAATTTGAAGGATTTTATTTCTCCTGTCAGACTTACATATATGGAAAGTCCACTCATCCAAAGTTTGGATTGTCACTTGATCAAAAGCACTGAAAACATGTTTGGTACTTGTTTGGATGTAATTCAAATAATGGAGAAAGTGAATGTTTGAGCAAAACATTATAGTTGTAAAAAATACAACATGAATTTTAATACTAGCTAAAAGGCTGGGAGATGCTGAATATTTTTATTGGCTCCCGTTCAGTAAGAGAAACCTTTCAGGGTCTTTCCTCAGGGGATGAGATGTATTTGCCAAAGTCCATGAAGATTGTGGCAGGAACAGACTTGTATTGCCAAAGATCTTTCTTTGTTCCAATCTCTTTATGTCTTCCACTGAAATGTCCCCTCCATCATCTCCCGAAGCTATTAATTCTTTGCAAGAGTTTAGTTATTTAGGTGTGCTTTCCCTGGTATTTTTCAGCCTGCTAACATTTCCTCTCTAAGCGATTTGATTGTGAGGTGATCCTATCTTCACATGCGGAAATCATTGACTCGCAACCAAGTTTTGGCCATTCTCTTCTATTCTGGAATCACAGGACATCCTTGTCACAGCCTCAAAAGCACTTTATTGAGCTGAGATGAACTAAATCAACATTGCCAAAGAACTGAAGTGGAAATTTTACAACCATATTGTTATATCAGAGCAGGTGATTAGATTACACTTATCGAGGTGTGGTGGATACGATTGCCACAGAATTTGGCTTGCTAATGCACTGTTTTTGCAGTATGAGACTCACTTTTCCTCATTGTGTCAGCTGTTGCCTGTATACACATTTTTGAGATGAGACATGTTGGTATCATTGTGATGAATAAATTTGCACCAATGCAGAGCATGCCTGTTGGAAGTATGCATATCGTGAAATCAGTTGATTTGATGATAGTGCTACCATTTTTCAGCTGAACACTCCAGCTAACACATTCGCTGAAGCACACACAGCTGAACATGCTTTCGGCAGTGGCAAGAAAGCTCCTATTGAAAGGAATTATCAACAAATTGTAAGTAGTTGCCAGTTGATTTCTACTGATTGTTGCTGTGATTGTAGAAGTGGTTCATGGTTTCTAGATTTCTTTAAAGTTGCTTGAAAAGTGCTGAATGACTTTGTTCTGACTTACAAGTATTCAACATAAATCACTTGCTCTTAGATATGGTCCCCTTGGACTGCAGCATGACACCGACAATCAATAGATTAGGACAAGCTATTCAAAGAGAAAGGAAAAGGAGGGGAGAAGGGCATTCACGGGAGGTCATATCTATACTGTGTCTCTAGGACACATAGGAACTTAGGACATAAGAATAGGCCATTCAACTTCTCAAGCTTACTCTGCCATTCAACTAGATTATGATTAATCTTCTACCTCAACTTGATGCCTTTAATACATTTAATACATACTCTCTATGGCAACTTGGGTAAGGAGAGCAGGCTATACATAATACATCAACTGTAGTCTCACTAAGCTTTTATACAATTGCAGTAAGACATCCTTACTTATGTACTCAAATCCTCTGACAATAAAAGGCCAGCCTACCATTTGCCTTCTCGATTTCTTATTTCACCTGTCTGTTCATTTTCAGTGACTCACGAACAAGGGCATACAAATCATTTTGGACATAACCTTTCCCAAGCTCTCAGTATTTAAGAATAATCTGCATTTCTGTTTCTCCTATCAAGGAAGATAACTTCACACTTTTCCATATTGCAGTTCATTTGACATACTCTTACTCAGTCAGCTTGCTTTAGTCGTTTTGAAGTCACATTGCATCCCTAACATTACTCTCTTTTTCATCTACTTTATTGTCAACAAGAGACTTAGAGATGTTACGTTTGGTGCTCATATCCTAAGCATTGATATAGATTGTGAAATTCTGGCACTGAAGCTCAGTTACTTATGGTATATGACTCAACCGAGCCTGCTAACATGAGGAGAACTCATTTTTGTCATCCTTTGTTTTCTGTCTATTGAACAATTCTCAATTTATAGCATCATAAATACTCTTATTTTGTGTTTTACCCTCTTTTGTGACAACTTATTAAAAACCTTACAAAAATCTAAATACACTACATCCACTGATTCTCCCTTATTTATTGTGTGAGATATATCCCCAAAGAACTCCAATGGATTTGTGAAACATAATTCCATGTTAACTCTGTCCAATTCCATTATTATTTCTAAGCATTTAGTCATCATAACCTTTTCATAGATGCTAGTGTTTTCCATACTAGCTAACAAGTCTATAGTTCCCTGTTTTTTCTCTCTCTCCTTTATTAAATATTGGAGTTAGATTTGCTTATTCCAGTCTATAGGAACTATTTTAGAATCTATAGAATTTTCCAAGAAAATCACCAATGCACTCATTATCTCCACCTTTTCCAAACCTCTGGTGTATAGATCATCTTGTCCAGGGGATTTAGTAACATTTGTTTCAAGTCCAATATAAATTTCTTCAGACAATGACAGAGATTGTTGTTAACTGAGTAATGGGGGTGTGATAAATCAAGCCAGGAGTGAGGTTCATGATCCAACTGGCAGGCTGTGGCAATTGAAAATGTATTCACTTCACCAGTTGTGTGAGGTCATTGTGTGTCTAGTGACCCTACTTCCAGCATCTCAGGTCAAGACTCCTGGCACTGATCAATACAACTAGCTGATCCCACTGATTCAGATAACCTTCACAAAGGTTATCTGAATGGCCTCTGAGCTTCCTATGAAATGAGGACATTACTCCTTTTTTCCCTCCTCCTGCATCAAGTCTTTCAGTACAATGTTAAAAAACCTAGAGTCCTAGGATTTCCTCTTGCAACCTTGTACCACATCAGCATTCCCATGTCAAAATTATTAGTCCCTTTTTTAGCCACAACACACCTACTTTTTTAAAGTGTACAAACTAGCTTTAAGGAGTGTAGGCTAGTTTTAACTCAAACCTTAAGCTGCATCTCTTGATAGAGCTGGAAATGTGTTGCTGGAAAAGCGCAGCAGGTCAGGCAGCATCCAGGGAACAGGAGAATCGACGTTTCGGGCATAAACCCTTCTTCAGGGCTTATGAAGAAGGGCTTATGCCCAAAACGTCGATTCTCCTGTTCCCTGGATGCTGCCTGACCTGCTGCACTTTTCCAGCAACACATTTCCAGCTCTGATCTCCAGCATCTGCAGACCTCACTTTCTCCTCTCTTGATAGAGTGCAACCAGCCAATAGTGAGCATGGTACATTACTAAACCAGCAGGAGAATGATGTTAGACAAATTAATATTACCTTTTATAGAAAGCAAAATACTATGGAATTTGAAAACCTAAAGCAAAGTTAGAAAATGCTGCAAACATATAAAGCATATTGGACAGCATCTGTGAAGAGAGAAACAGATTTAATACAATGGATTTTCTGCTTAGATCCAGGGAATGCATGTTATCAAAATTCCTAAATTTGTATCACTACATTTGTCACACCCTCTTATGTGCACCACATTTCCATTTCGGAGAGATGTGCGTGGGTTAGGTTCTGGTTTTGTATCTTTGGATTGGCTGCATGGTTGGGTTTAGGTACAAAAGAGGTTGCTTCCTGTCTTAGACTCAATATAAGTAGATCAAACACAGCACTCCTGACTGATCTGCTTGTCCTATTGACCTATCATCGATCACAGGAAGAGAGTTCTGACTTTGTACTGCGGGTACTCATTGCTAATGTCACTGGTAGTTAAACCATTATTGTCTCATGAAAGAAAACACATTGCCAGTTTTAAAAAGAAACTCTTTCATGGGTTGTGGGCATTGCTGGTAAGGCCAATGTTTGCCAACTCTGAACTGAGTAGTTTTGCTAATCCATGTCAGAAGGGAATTAAGAGCCAACTACATTGTTCGGGGTCTGGAATGACGTGCAGGCCACACCAAATAAGGATGGTAAGTGTCCCTCTCTGAAAACATCAGTGAACCAGATAGAATTTTTCAATAATTGGCAATAGGTTCATGCTTACCATTACTGAGACTAGATTTAAATTCCAGATTTATTAACCAAATATAAATCCTCCAGCTGCTACGATGGGATTCAATTCCGTGCCTTGGTAACTTCAGTCTGGCCTCTGGATTACTGGTTCAATAGCATTATTACTACACCACTGTCTCCCTATAACATACCCATTAACTATTGCTTTGTCCACTATTAGAATAGAATAGAAGTTTATTGTCACATGTACTTTTTTGTGAACAATACAGTGAAAAGTTTAATAAGTCGCCCTACCACTGCATCTATAATAGTAATAAAAAAAGTAGAACTAAGACAAAGTTCATCACAGTTCAATTAATGGCTCCTGGGCTCGGGGAAGGCCGAAGAAGGAACAATGAACAAGACCATCATTACTTTACAAGAGTGCCATGTCAGGCCGTTGGAATACCTGAATGTTGAAGAAGCCCTCCACACAAAGACGAGACTTCCACACGAGGACAAGATGGTCAGACGGGGAGACCACCACATTGGGTCAAGACAGCCATGTCAAGCTATTGGAAACCACCTTATAGCTAGGCCAGGAAAGGCCATCCGCTGAGGCTGTTAAAAGAATGTAAGATGTATCTTGGTAATAACTATAATAACTGGTAACATTAAAGAAAAGCAGAGAAAGAAATAGGAAGTAAAAGTGGATAGTGTGAATGAGCTCTGGGCTCCTGGGCTAAGGAGCCCACACACTGTGCTGCCTCTCTGCCGCCTACTACACCAGGCGTCTGGTGGCCTCCACAACAAGTGCTTCATCTTGTGACAATCACCTTGCATCAACTCACACAGGTCTGTCAATGGACGCAGCAGTACAGCTCTGGTACTGACAACTCACTGTCACGCACAGTGTCACTATTTGAATGCACACTGTCCCGAGGAGATAACACACTGAACACTCCCAGGCGTACCCACAGCTATAAGTCAAAGCAAAGGCCTCTGTCTTGGTCAACATTCTTCCAAGGCACCCAACTACATTGGATGAGCATGTGCTTGGCCATGATGGTGTTCAGCATTGACACAATTATATGTCTCGAGTCCATCAAGCCTCCTGTTGTCTTTCCTCCTTTGAGTCCACCCACTCTTCTTCCTCTCTTCTTACTGTGAATTTCGATGCCCTTTATTGGTCTCCTCTGCCTCAAGTGCCTTTTGCAGCATCAAGTTATGAAACTTGCAGAAAGCAATGATCATGTGGGACACCCTGGTGTGTAGGCATGTACTGTAGAGAGCCCCTGAGTTGTTGAGCCAAACCTGAGAAGGCCCCTTGCCAGCACAATGAGACTCTTTAATATGGTCATGCCTGTCAATGTATCTTCTCCTGTGCATTTTTTTGAGTTTGCCCTGGGTGTGTGAGCAGCCACCTCCTCACAGGATATTCCTTAAACCCAAGTATCTATCCGTGCAGCACTGAGATTTGTCAGGACAATCAAGACAGAATGGCAGACGATAGGCTCGTCTACTTCCAGGCAAACAGACACTAATATAAAGGAAGCTCTTGCAGTAGTCACAATGCAACTGTACATTCAAAGAACACTAGCCTTTCCTGTTGTTGTAGTAGACTGGATGTTGCATTATAACAAATATGAAGTTAAGCCTGACCCCCACCTGTGGGAGCTGAAAATGTGTTGCTGGAAAAGCGCAGCATGTCAGGCAGCATCCAAGGAGAAGGAGAACCGACGTTTCAGGCATGAGCCCGTCTTCATGCCCGAAACGTCGATTCTCCTGCTCCTTGGATGCTGCCTGACCTGCTGCGCTTTTCCAGCAACACATTTTCAGCTCAGATCTCCAGCATCTGCAGTCCTTACTTTCCCCACCTGTGGGATCCAAGCAACGGAGGCACATCCTATCACCTTCTTGACATAGTCTCCTAGGAAATGAAGCTGCCAATCCTCGACAAACGGGCACTGGTTCACAACAAATATAGACCAGTACACAGCTGACAGCAAGATGCCACATAAGTCTGCTACAGAATCCTGGAAAGAGCCAGGGGAAAAGTATTAAAAGGCGCAATGACCTCAACACTCTTGGCAATGCATGCATCTGTCAGCTGATCTTGGCCACTGGTCTTGGCTGAGAATGCTCTACAGCTTAGACCCAACATCTTGAGACAGACAGAGCTTCCTCCTGCAATGTTTCTTGTCTAAAGGTAGGTGAGATATTTTTTGTAGACCCTTCCCTCTGGGTACCCCATGAACAGCTGACATGCTTTATATTTACAGACATGCCCGGGTGAGCTTCCTCCTGCATAAGCATCTAATCTAAGCTTTACAAGGATCGTGCTGCTGTACCTTCATTAGTTGGAGGTAACCTGGAACAAGCTGCATAACCAGAAAGCACAATTCAGCAGCACCCTTAGAATATTATTACAGACTCTTGGGCAGTACTAATTACCAACTGCTGACAGCTTTGTGACTGGACTGAAATGACTCCTCCCCACTCTAATGAGAATATGGGCTTCTTCAGGCACTGGGAATTTTTTTTAAAGCTGCAAAACATTTACAGGATGTAGCTGCTGAGCTTTCCTGCCACCACTAAGTTTTCTGAATCTCTCTCACTGGTGTGGGTGCCAACAAGCTTTAGAAATGTGCCTAACTGAATGATAATATGATGGAGATGAGTAAGGAATTTTTCCTCAGCATTAATAATGATAACTCTGGCATCCCAGGTTCTGTGTGTGTGGGACTATGAATCCACCACTGTCATAAACAGCAAGTTCTTCCTCACATTCCCCACTGTGGCTCTTGCCTAAAGCCTTGAATCTTGTCTCCTGGTTCTTCAAACATCAGTTAACGTGGGAAACTTTTCTTTGTGCGCCTTAACCAAACCTCACATAATCTTGTATTCCTCTTTCAAAGCTCTGTTGCTCCAAGGAGAACCAACCCCCAGCTCTTCCCATTTAGCCTTACAGCTAAAAATCCCAAAATCCTGGTAGTATTCTCGTAAACCTCCCCTGGATCATTTCAAGGAAAGAGAGGCTTCTTTTGGAGTACAATGTCCAGTTCTGGTGTCCCTTGATATCAAAATAATTCGATTAGATTACTTACAGTGTGGAAACAGGCCCTTCAGCCCAACAAGTCTACACCAACCCACCAAAAAGCAACCCACCCAGACCCATTCCCCTATATTTACCCCTTCACCTAACACTATGGGCAATTTAGCATGGCCAATTTACCTAACCAGCACATTTTTGGACTATGGGAGGAAACTGGAGCACCCGGAGGAAACTCACGCAGAAACGGGGAGAATGTGCAAACTCCACACAGACAATTGCCCAAAGCGGTCTCTGGCACTGTGAGGCAGCAGAGCTAACCACTGTGCCACTGTGCCGCCCGTATTATGATACTATTAAGCTAGAGAGGATTCAGAAGAGATTTACCAGAATGTTGCCAAGTATGGAAGATTTGAGTTATAAGGAGAGGCTGGATAGGCTGGGACATTTTTCATTGGAGCGTAGGAGGTTGAGAGGTGACCTTATAGAGATTGTACAATCATGACGGATGTTGACAGGGTTGAAAGCAGGGGTCCTTTCACTAGGATGGGGCATTTCAAGACTAGGGGGCATAATTTTTAAAGTGAGAGAAGAGAGATTTTAAAAAAAAGGGGTAAATATTTTACAAAGAGGTGGTTTGCATGTGGAATGAACTTCCTGAAGAAGTGGTGGATGTGGGCACAGTTACAATGTTTAAAAGACACTTAAATAAATACATAAATAGGAAAGGTTTGCAGGGATGTATGTCAGGATGAGGTAGTTGGGACTAGTTTAGTTTGGGATTATGTTCACTATGGACTGGTTGGAGCAAAACTCTGTTTTCGTGCTGTATGACTCTATGACTCTGAGAGAGGAAATGCTTGTCTAAAGCAAAAATTGTTTCTTGTATCTTATTAATGGACATAATTAAGATACAAATGAGATTCCAGATTTAAGAAGCGTTATTTAAGTCTTGCAAGAACTTGGGTTTGTGGAAAATTAAGAATTATTGAAAGAAAATCTGAGCACAGAACAGGAAGCTAAAATGAGGACTCGCTGAATGAGATTTGCATTTGACATTAGTCAAAAAGTCTAACCAGGTCATTCATTGTCCTAGCTTTTAGAAATATGCTACAGAAAGTGCCACTTTTCTGGGTTAGCAAGACATTTCCTGCTCTGGCTTTAACTTTAATTCCCTGCTTCTCAACATCAACATGCATTACGACAATAGCAAGATGCAAAATGCAGCACAACTCAATTAGCAGTGTAATAAATGTTACTTGTACTGGTACCAGCACCAATTCTATTTATGTATCCAAGCAAAAATAGTCAAATAATCTCACATTGCATAAATCAAGGCAATTTCAAAAAGCAAATGAAAGTGTCTTCATTAAACTTTATTATTTTTTTTTGCTCATTATAACATATGTTACAGATAAAATCCTGATTCAATGAGAATTTTTGTTTCCAATAAAGCTGTTGATGCAGTTTGTAGCTGTCACCTTCAGATGCAACAACTGCTCACATCCCAGTGCAGTGTGGGATTTACATGCAATTTCTGTTAGTAAACTGATTAAATTCAAATTCAAACAATAGAAATTAAAGTGCGGTGGGATTTTGGCAGCAAAGCATTAAAAGTCTAACCTTTTTTGTAAAGGGTTTGATATAAATACTGTAATCATTTGAAAACATCATTATGGCAAGAACACTGTTGGACTGTATTTCTGCCACCATCTTTGATTTTGTTGCTTTGATTCATCGTTATAGCAACCAAATCAATCGTTAGAAGCAGTTACCATAATTGCACTGTTTCTCAGCCCCCTCAGCGGGGTGATCAATGGTATTTAATCTAAATATATTCAATTACTTTTCTTCTTGCTCTTACTATACTTTATGAATACTAAATATCAACATATGAAAAATGCTGTGGCTTCTAGTGAAAAGATAAAATTGAATTTTTAAACATCATATTGTAAAGTTTTGAACTGAAAATAGAGTAATTCTGCCTGCAGAGAGAGAGTTGAGATCTAAGTCTCTTAGGAATCAGGATATTCCAGCAGGGAGTCATCGGTTTATTGAGGTATGTGTTTAGGAATGAAAATTGTTATTAAAAGGTCACAAAGGACATTACTTTTCAAGAGATCACATTCATTAAGGTTAAGACTGACAAATTTTAGTCAATAAAAGCTGTTCCTTTCTGAATTCAATAGTTTGTCATTACCTTTGCAATCGGTTATCACATTGAAGATAAAATTGCTAATTATTGTGTTTTCCATTTTTTTTTACCTACCCATTAGTCTATAGTTAATACATTCAGCTTCCATTGAAGTGAAATTTAGTGAGGGTTTTTAGCAAATTTACTTTTGGCATATAGCTTCTACCTCTGTACTGAATTATAAATTGTAAATAATGCAAAGGAAAAAGTGTTCTTACCAGGTGAGGAGTGAATCAATCCCCTGTTTTCAAACTTCCATGTTGACCACAACAAAAAAGTTATGTTCTATTTATTTAGCAAGAGGCTTTCTAAGAATAACAAGTTACTGAATATCTACTGTATTACCAAGAAATCAAATAAAGGGCTTTCTCAAGAAAGCAAAAAAGCAAATTCTTACCTTCTAACTCCAAGAAAAATAATAAAGATGGGATGTAGCTAATATACACTGGTACAGAGTTGAAAAAGAATAACGTCACATTCCTAACTTGTGCCTTGTAGTTGACAGAGAGGGTTTGGGATTTGAGGAGGTCAAGTTGCTGGTTTCAGAATTTGTAGCTTTTAATTTGCTCTTATAGTTAAAATATTTATATGACTGGTCCAGTTAAGCTTTTGATCAATAGCAACAGGATGTATATGGTGGAGAATTCAACAATGATCTTGCTGTTAAGTGTCAAGGGGTCATGGTTCGATTCTTTCTTGTGGGAGATAGTCATTGGTTAGTACTTGTGTGATACAAATACTAAAAAACACTTATCAGCCCAAGACTTAAGGTTATCTAAGTCTTGCTGTTTGCCAGTACACGTTGCTTCAGTATATGAGAAATTTTGAATGACGTTAAGTGCTGTGCGATTATCAGCGAACATTCAAATTTCTATTGAAGGGAAGGTCTTTGATGAGATGATTTAAAGATTTGATGATTTGATCTTGGATACTACCCTGAGGGACTCCTGCAACAATATCCTGGGGCTCATATGATTGTCTTCTACTAATTACAATTGTTTTCCTCTCATCAGTTTTCAGATCCAAATGTTCTTTGGAGAGCAAGATGCACTCAGGGGCTAGCTGGCTGGTCCAACTGCCTGAGCATCATCAGTTCTCTCTGCTTACACGTCCTTAAACTGCGGGGTAACCACATCCAGAAACAACCAATCCATGGAACTCTCACCCTCATTGATATATTGCAGTGATTTAGTCAATGACTGCTGTTCCACTCCTGAGAGCCTGAGCTCGAGGTGCTACTGCGTTTAGCATGTGTGATGTCCCAGGACATGAGTAGTATCCTGAAGGTCCCGTATCGAACAGAATACGTCCCACCTAGAAACATAGAACGTAGGAGCAGAAGTAGGCCATTCAATCTTTGAACCTGCTCTGCCATTCAATATGATCATCACTGATCATCGAACTTAGTTCCTTGTTCCCACTTTCTTGCCACATAACCTTTGATCCTTTTTAGCCCTGAGAACCAAATCCAACTCCATCTTGAAAACATGCCTCACCCACTTTCTGCAGCACAGAATTCCATAGGCTCACCATTCGCTGGGTGGAAAAATTTCTCCACATCTCAGTCCTAAATAGCCTTCCCCATTTCCTTATACTGTGACCTCTGGTTCTGGACTCCCCAGTCACCAGGAACATCCTTCCTGCATTTACCCTGGTTAGCTCTGTTAGGATTTATAGGTTTCTACAAGATCCCTCCCCTCACTTTTCTAAACTCCAATGAATAAAGTCCAAACCAACCCTGTCTCTCTTCACATGTTGGTTCTTCTGTCCCAAGAATTAGTCTGGTAATCCTTCAATATACTCACTCCACAGTTAGAACATCATTCCTCAGATAAGCTGTACACAATATTCCAAGGGTCATCTCATCAGGGGCATAAATATTCTACCATATCTCTATTTATTAAATTACTGAAACTTATCAGAAAGAAACAAAAGACTTATTTATTTCTTGTTTAAAAGCAAACTTGTCAGCCACTCAACAAACAGTTCATATCCAATGTTTGCACCAATTCTGTTTCATTGTTCCGTCCCCAACGTCTTTCAGGGTCTCCAAACAAATTGCTATCTCTACTTGATTTTTGCTTCTGTTAATTTGCCCTTTCAGTGCTCTCTCTCTGTCTCCTGCTGACTTCTGCCACTGCTTTTAACTGTTGATGCCCAGCTTTGCTTCTCCTCAGGTTCACTTTCTCTGACTCTTGCTGACTTCCCACTGCTGTTTTTGGTCTCTTGCACTTTATCCTAAGTTTGCTTATTTGGACACCCTACTGCTGCTTTTGCCTATTGATCCCTCTCACTGTTGCCCTCAGGCTCAAGTTCTTTGCCTCCCTGCTGTTATTTTTAAGTTAGTTTCTGCTCACTTTCAGTCATAAGTGAGGTGTGCAACTTGTAGCTGTATTTTTAGAAGAGAAAAAGAATGGTGGAATTGGTTTTGGAACATTGTTAGAAAAAAAAGAGTAGAAGTGATAAAAATAAGTGTTTTCCAAGTCTTCAAAAGTTCTTCTGAAAAATCATTTTATGTAGAAATTTCATCATTTTCCACTTGCACAATCTATTATTTTTAGTCAGAAGTCACACGACACCAGGTTATAGACGAAGGAGCAGCACTCTGAAAGCTTGTGATTTCAAATAAACTTGTTGGATTATAACCTGGTGTCGCGTGACCTCTGACTTTGTCCACCCCATTCCAACACTGGTATTTCCACATCATTGTTATTTTTAATTCTACTTTTAATTTGTTCTTCTCGTACTTTTTAATATGTCCTAATATAATCTTTCTGATATATATTTTTCTTGCTTTAATGTGTAAATCTTTTACTTGTCTGTTTTCTTGTACTCTTGGAAACAGTATGGGGCTCTGTGTTTTTAAGCCAGGATCTACATATTAAAAACTGATCAACGATTCACTAATACCAACTATACTCAATCAAATTTCTCAATCAATGCAGCTTTCTCAGTGTAAACTGTAACAAGATCACCAACAACGCAAGGTTAAGTTTCTAGCATTTTCCAGCAGCAAGCTGAAAGCTCTCCCTCTCAATATCGCTGAATGTGATCCCAGCAGCATAACCTCACCCTGATGGGTTCGTTTGTTGACAGCACCCCAAAGGTTAATAACAGAATCATTCCATATTCTTTAAGTTTGTTGCCACTGACACCCCACCTACTGTGTAGGATTCATTTTACAGCCTTAAGTATTGCGTCAGCCATAAAGGTTTTGAACAATTGTTGAATGATTTGAGAAACATTAGGTAGATTGTCATTATTAATCTGTTATTTTGACAGATGAATGATTTCTAGCCAGTCTACTTTTTTAAAAAAGAAAGGTTTGTGATATACAACAGCCTATGCCCCAGTGTGAAGAAAGAAGCTTGTTTGGTTTTTTATCGCTATAATATTCCTAGAACAGAGACGGACCAGAAAAATAGCAAATCTTGAATACAAGATGCCTGAACATGGTGCCAGTGACTTTAATACAACATCACACATCTTTGGTTTTCTTTCATCTGTATTTGCAGATATTGATATGGTTAGATTCAGGCTTCTCTGTAATGTTTAGCTTAATATGATAGAACATTGAAGCCTTTTAATGCATCATGTGCCAGCTGATTACTTGCAGATTGAAACTCATTGTTAGGAGTTTAGCAAAAATACAACAGGGGATTCTTTTCATAGTTACTACCCCTCCAATGTGCATCTATTGATGAGCTTGTACCAAAAAAACATGCCTTCTCATATTTGGAAAGACATAAACAATAACTTGATTATCAATTTTCTCAAAATTGAAGGACACACACATCCTGTGACTCTGAAAATGTTATTAAAATATGAATCTAATTTGCTGAAAGACCCCTGCTATTTATGGCATCACATCTGTTTTTAGTGTTGCGTTTTAACTGTTTCCTTTACAAGACAGCCAGCAATGAGCGCCTGATTTTTTGTGAAAGTTGGGGATATCAGTGATTCTTATGGTGCTGAGGAAATCAAGTGTTTCTGGTTGCATCTATAGTATCACTAACGAGAGAATACTGTTTGCAAGCTTGGAAAATAATTACAAAATCAGGAGTTTCTGCTAAGCTGAGCTGTTTCCTTTCAGCATAAGTCATCCAAACCAGTGTAAAGGACTAAAGAATTTTAAAAACAAATTATGCTCAGGATCAATTGAGTTTTCATTATCCTTTGCACCAGTTTAAAATAAATTTCACTGGAAGTGGGACCCAGTTCCAAAACTGGGCTTACTCCACATCAAATTAAACACCATTGCGAATTTCCTACAATTATGCACATTCACAGGTCTTCATAAAATTCAGTTTGTTCTGAGTTGCAAAGGTGATCGGATTGTGTTAGATCTTTTAGATAATGGTTTCTTAAATTTACTGAGGAACTGACCACAGTACACCAATGTAACTCACAAATGTTTATGCATCGCTTTCAAAGTAAGTTTCAGTTATTTAAAAAATTGCATGATGTAAAGGACATTGAATAAAAATGCTTCTATTTTTGTGATAAACATCTTCTTTTACTGTTTTAATAAAATTTAATCAGCTAAGCACTCCTCAAATCTGAGACTGTCACAGTTGAGAAAAGAAGTGAGTCAAATAATCAAGGCAGGCAGGGACAAAACAGAGAACAAGGTAGGACTGATAAATTAAACTGCATTTATTTCAATGCAAGAGGCCGAACAGGGAAGGCAGATGAACTCAGGGCATGGGACTGGGATATCATAGCAATTGCAGAAACATTGCTCAGGGATGGACAGGACTGGCAGCTTAATGTTCCAGAATACAAATGCTACAGGAAGGATAGAAAGGGAGGCAAGAGAGGAGGGGGTGTGGTGTTTTTGATAAGGAATAGCATTACAACTGTGCTGAGGGGGGATATTCCCGGAAATACATCCAGGGAAGTTATTTGGGAGGAACTGAGAAATAAGAGAGGGATGATCACCTTATTGAGATTGTATTATAGACCCACTAATAGTCAGAGGGAAATTGAAAAACAAATTTGTCAGAAGATCTCAGTTATCTATAGTAATAATAGGGTGGTTATGGAAAGGGATTTTAACTTTCCAAACACAGACTGGGACTGCCATGGTATTAAGGGTTTTGATGGAGAGGAATTTGTTAAGTGTGTACAAGAACATTTTCTGATTCAGTATGTGGATGTACCCACTAGAGAAGGTGCAAAATTGGACCTACTCTTGGGAAATAAGGCAGGGCAGGTGACTGAGGTGTCAGTGGGGGAGAACTTTGGGGCCAGCAATCATGATTCTATTAGTTTTGAAATAGTGATGGGAAAAGATAGACTAGATCTAAAAGTTGAAGTTCTAAATTGGAGAAAGGCCAATTTTGATGGTATTAGGCAAGAATTTTCAAAAGCTGATTGGGGTCAGATGTTCATAGGTAAAGGGACAGCTGGAAAATGGGGAGCCTTTAGAAATGAGATAACGAGAGTCCAGAATTAGTATATTCCTGTTCAGGTAAAAGGGAAGGCTGGTAGGTATAGGGAATGCTGAATGACTAAAGAAATTGAGGATTTGGTTCAGAAAAAGAAGGAAGCATATGTCAGGTGTAGACAGGATAGATCGAGCGAATCCTTAGATGAGTGTAAAGGCAGAAAGAGTATACTTAAGAGGGAAATCAGGAGGGCAAAAAGGGGACATGAGATAGCTTTGGCAAATAGAGTTAAGGAGAATCCAAAGAGTTTTTACCAATACATTAAGGACAAAAGAGTAACTAGGGAGAGAATAGGGCCCCTCAAAGATCAGCAAGCCGGCCTTTGTGTGGAGCCGCAGGAGATGGGGGAGATACTAAACAAGTATTTTGCATCAGTGGAAAAGCGCATGGAACATATAGAATGTAGGGAAAGAGACGGTGAAATCTTGAAAAATGCCCACATTACAAAGGAGGTGCTGGATGTCTTGAAACGCATAGAACTGGATAAATCCCCAGGGCCTGATGAGGTGTACCCTAGAACTCTGTGGGAAGCTCGGGAAGTGATTGCTGGGCCTCTTGCTGAGATATTTGTATCGTCGATAGTCACAGGTGAGGTGCCAGAAGACTGGAGGTTGGCTAACGTGGTGCCACTGTTTAAGAAGGGCGGTAAAGACAAGCCAGGGAACTATAGACCAGTGAGCCTGACCTCGGTGGTGGGCAAGTAGTTGGAGGGAATCCTGAGGGACAGAATGTACATATATTTGGAAAGGCAAGGACAGATTAGGGAAAGTCAGCATGGCTTTCTGCATGGGAAATCATGTCTCACAAACTTGATTGAGTTTTTTGAAGAAGTGTAACAAAGAGGATTGATGAGGGCAGAGTGGTAGATGTGATCAAGATGGACTTCAGTAAGGGGTTCGATAAGGTTCCCCATGGGAGACTGATTAGCAAGGTTAGATCTCACGGAATACAGGGAGAACTAGCCATTTGGATACAGAACTGGCTCAAAGGAAGAAGACAGAGGTGGTGGTGGAAGGTTGTTTTTCAGACTGGAGGCCTGTAACCGGTGGAGTGCCACAAGGGTTGGTGCTGGGTCCACTACTTTTTGTATTTATATAAATGATTTGGATGTGAGCATAAACGGTATAGTTAATAGGTTTGCCGATGACACCAAAATCGGAGGTGTAGTGGACAGCGAAGAAGGTTACCTCAGATTACAACGAGATGTTGATCAGATGGGCCAATGGGCTGAGGAATGGCAGATGGAGTTTAATTCAGATAAATGCGAGGTGCTGCATTTTGAGAAAGCAAATCTTAGCAGGACTTATAAACTTAATGGTAAGGTCCTTGGGGGAGTGCTGCTGAACAAAGAGACCTTGGAGTGCAGGTTCATAGCTCCTTGAAAGTGGAGTCGCAGGTAGATAGGATAATGAAGAAGGCGTTTGGTATGCTTTCCTTTATTGGTCAGAGTATTGAGTACAGGAGTTGGGAGGTCATGTTACAGCTGTACAGGACATTAGTTCGGCCACTTTTGGAATATTGCATGCAATTCTGGTCTCCTTCCTATCGGAAGGATGTTGTGAAACTTGAAAGGGTTCAGAAAAGAATTACTAGGATCTTGCCAGGGTTGGAGGATTTGAGCTATAGGGAAAGGTTGAACAGGCTGGGGCTGATTTCCCTGGAGCGTCGGAGGCTGAGGGATGACCTTATAGAGGTTTATAAAATCATGAGGTGCATGGTTAGGATAAATAGACAAAGTCTTTTCCCTGGGGTCGGGGAGTCCAGAACTAAGGGCATAGGTTTAGGGTGAGAGGGAAAGATATAGAAGAGACCTAAGGGGCAACCTTTTCATGCAGAGGGTGGTATGTGTATGGAATGAGCTGCCAGAGGAAGTAGTAGAAGCTGGTACAATTGCAACATTTAAAAAGCATCTGGGCTGGGTGCGAGCAGGTGGGACTAGATTGGGTTGTGCTATCTGGTCGGCATGGACGAGTTGGACCACAGGGTCTGTTTCTGTGCTGTACATCTATTTGACTCTTTCACTCTAACATATCAGGGAATAGTTTGCATCATGAAATTGCTTTGTAAAACATGTATAATGAATCATATGGGTTCGTGGAAGCTTCTAGGTTTGTCAATATAGGAATAAATTTGCCCAGAAACTTCAGCATAAAAACACATCATTAAAAGGAATGAAATTTAATCCTCCCAAAGCAGAAACTCTTGGCTGACATGTTTTCTGTGTTTATCTTGGCGGGATTTTTATTTCCCTAATTCGATACTATTTGCATTGGTGACCAAAGATCATCAGATTTCACATCCAGGATTAGTTTACAGCTGATAATGCATTGAGAAGTGGAAAAAGCAGCGACGGGACACATTGCATTGGATTGAATTGGATCCATTGCTGTTAACCCCTGACACACACACTTTCTCAAATTCCTAATGCCAGTTATGGTGCTGCAAGTATCGATGAGCAGAAGCTATGTTTTTTCCCCTGGGAGGAAGCAAAAATCAGTCAGTGCAGGCTAATCTTGTGTACTTCACTAAGTAGACAGTGAGAGAGATTCAAAGTGTGAAGACACCAGTAAAAGGTAATTATGAGATACACCTGAACAAAATCTTCATTTTTCAGAAAGCGCATTGATAGCAAATAGCTGATTATAGTCTGTATCACACATAACAAAAAATATAAAAATCAACACCCATATGAGTTGTTATACAAATGTACAAATCCCTGACTAGTAAATCTCAGACTTGGTTTAGTGAAAGCACTCTCAGCTCTGTGTCAGAAGGTGAAATGTTCAAGGCCACTCCAGAGGTTTGAAGCAGGATTTTTACTCCAAGGAGAGACAGGTATGTAATTTCATGCAGCTAATTACTAATCCACTGCTGAACCAGTTTTGGAAAGCTGTTTCTTTTTATTCGTTCCTGGGATACAGGTACCATTGGCTAGGCCAGTATTTATTACCCTTCCCAAATTGCCCAGAGGGCAGTGAAGAGTCAACCACAGTTTTGTGGGCCTGGAGTAACATGTAGGCCATGGCCAGGTAAGGAGAGTAGTTTCCTTCCCTGAGAGACATTAGTGAACCAGATGGGTTTTTCCAACAATTGATAATGGTTTCATGGTCATCATTAGATTCCTTTCTTATTTCTTTTGCTTTCTTATATACGGAAATGTTATCACACACAACTGAATGACTTTCCCAACAACAAATCACCATGGCTTTCTTTTTGTGTTTAAATATTAATCACCACCAGTAAATCATATGTGTAACCAATTAGAAGGCAAAGCCCATTAATGTGCAATGCGAACCATGAAACATAAGGTGGGGAGGGGGAGTGGTAAGGAGAGCAGGAAAGGACTATACCAAAACAGAGTTAGGAGGGGAAATAAAACTCTCTATTCCCCCTGATGTCTAACTCTCTCAAAAGGCATCGGCAGCATTGATGGACACCCACGTGTTCCCTCTCTAAGGATACCCAGGCATGAACATAACCGTGGAACAGAGGTATCATTACTCTTTTTTTTGACATCATCAGTTTCTTATCTCTAGACTTCTCATGAATTCAAATGACAAATGGCAGGTAGCTAGTTAAGGTAATCAAAAGTCTAATTAAAGCTACTACTCAGAGACAGAAATTTTTCAGTTGCCTCTGAGGCAACTGAAGCAATGGCAGTTCATGGTAGACAGTCTCCCAAGAATAGATCAGGGAATCAGTGCTCCAGGAATCCTTTCGTGCTCAGGCCCTGGTTTAATTTCAATCTTTTAAAAGTGACGAGAGGGCACCTTGAGAAGGACAGACCCACTCTCCCCCTGACTACAATGACAGACTGGTGCTGCTTCGGGTTAGAGGGCTTCCTATTGGCCGTCCAGTTTTGAGGGCTCAAATAAGATGGGAATTGCAATGATTTATAGCCTTCATTGTTGTGCCATGTCTGAAATATTTTCTATAATAGGTGGCTTGTAGGATGGCATTATGACCAGGCCATTACTTCAGTTTTAATATTGCAGATACATTACTGGATAGTAAATAAACACTCGACAACAGAATGACGCAGCATTGCTGTTTTCCATCTTTAGAAGACCGAATCTTTTGTAAAATGATTTAACGTTCTGAAGGGGTTAATGCATGAAGCACTGTCCAATGTGATGGTGTCACAGGAACTTGTGCAGATAATGGGGGTCAATGCCTGCTCTTGCTACCAATTCCCTTTCCACCCTCAATCGCCCCCAGCTCCAGCCCACAAGCCCCCTCTCACATGTCTTCCTTGTGGTTTGAAATGCTTTGGAATCTTGGGATTCCAGAGTTTACCTTTCCAGCAGCAGTCACAGCCTCCCGAGTCATGTTGCCGAACATAAGGACTATAGGCCTTTGACTGGTAGATAATACTTCTACCCCTGTGGTCTTGATTTCAGGAGAAGGCCCAACTGACCTGAACATTCAGTGATCCTTCATGTAAAGGGGCGTCATGGTCATCTCTCTGGCTTTCCAGTTGGAGGCAAGACCATTGATGCCCAGTACCTTTTAAGGGACTGCCATGATATTCCATATGTACAGTAAGAATTTTGATAGTCTTTAAAAGATAAATGGTAAGATCAGTTTCTCAAATTAATTTCATTAAGAATCTTCAAAGATGTTATCAGATAAAATGGGAAAAAAAATTCTTTGAATGTAATCCAAGTCAATGAATAATATGGGGAAGGAAGCAAACGGCGGCACGGTGGCACAGTGGTTAGCACTGCTGCCTCACAGCGCCAGAGACCCGGGTTCAATTCCCACCTCAGGCGACTGACTGTGTGGAGTTTGCACGTTCTCCCCTTGTCTGCGTTTGTTTCCTCCGGGTGCTCCGGTTTCCTCCCATAGTCCAAAAGATGTGCAGGGTCAGGTGAATTGGCCATGCTAAATTGCCTGTAGTGTTAGGTAAGGGGTAAATGTAGGGGTATGGGTGGGTTTTGCTTTGGCGGGTCAGTGTGGACTTGTTGGGCCGAAGGGCCTGTTTCTACTCTGTAAAGTAATCTAATCAAACAGTTTTAGAGAAAATTAAAATTTTACCATGACTTACAATTTGTAGCAATATATCTCAAACAATTCATTATATTGTAAAGTGTGCAAATTCAGTCAAAAATGTAATGACTCCTAGAAATTTAATGACTTCAAGATATTTAAATAGTTCTTCTAAGATATAATTAGAAAGAAGATAAATGCTTAATGCATCTCCTGAACACAAAATGGAAGAATATAAAGCCAATTAATTGAAATTAAAATTTAATGGAAGATTAATCACTATGACATAAAATTCAATTGTTGCAAAAGTTCATATGAGTGATGTATACATGGAAGAATACAGCAGTTTCAACACAGTTCCAAATTTAGATCAAAATCACAAAGCATGAAGCTATTGCATCTGTTGCCTTAGCACATACTCAGAGGATAGTAACCCACTGAGAACAACATTACAGGGGAATGATTTCTGATTTCTTGACTCTTAATGTAACACAAACAAGGCAAGAGCACAACAATGCTTTTACAAAGAAGGCCACAGGTGTTACATTATTTCTGCAAATAAGTTGCTCTCTAAAGGTGGAACAATAAATAATGAGTGCATTATCTGTTAATGGTGATGGAATGGTTCATCTTGGTTTTAGAATATGCAATCACTTGCATGCAAGTCTGTGCTCTTTCTAGCTTCTAAAGTCTTAGACAAACACAACAGCTTGTAATAGTGCTATTAGAGGGCATTCCTACGTGACATTGCACTGATCATTATGATTTTAGGGTTTAACCTTTTTTCTTCAAAGTTCTGCATACTAAATATAATTGATGTTGAAAAACGTCATGTATTTTGTCAGAATATTCAAATTCTTAGTGACTTCCCACTTGAAGAAAATTGTTTCTGTTAAATGTCACAAAGGAAGGAGTGTGATGGAGACTTCACCTGATGTAGATAGCAGTTGAGTGAATATATCAGATGTCTATGTTGTCTATGAATCCAGATGGCTATGTTGTCTAATCATGCTGGTTTTGAGATGTCTGCTGTGAGCTGAAGAACTTGCAGTGGGAAGGAGAGGATTCAGTGGTCATGGTCCACATTAGCACCAATCACAGTAAGTAAAGTGTGCTTAGTGGGGAGTTCAGTAAAGTTTAGGGAGGAAAATTTTATTCCAATACTTTTTACAGCCTCCAACATTTGATTTCCAGCTTTGTGCAACAGAAGAATTTGTGGGCGGCGCGGTGGCACAGTGGTTAGCACTGCTGCCTCACAGCGCCTGAGACCCGGGTTCAGTTCCCGCCTCAGGTGACTGACTGTGTGGAGTTTGCACGTTCTCCCCGTGTCTGCGTGGGTTTGCTCCGGGTGCTCCGGTTTCCTCCCACTGTCCAAAGATGTGCAGGTCAGGTGAATTGGCCATGGGAAATTGCCCGTAGTGTTAGGTAAGGGGCAAATGTAGTGGTATGGGTGGGTTGCGCTTCGGCGGGTCGGTGTGGACTTGTTGGGCTGAAGGGCCTGTTTCCACACTGTAATGTAATCTAATCTAAGAAGCAGGTGAATCAGTAACTGATGATGTTGGAAACTGTAAGTTTTATCAGTATTGCAAATATTGCATTGTTTCATCAGTATCATAAAGTTTACTGGCCATGCTATAACATCTTGAGAGATGTTGTTCTATTAATTGTTAATTACTAATTAATACATAATAGAGATAGCAGGGCAGGTGATGTGATGCAGAATCTGGGAGCACTGCTTGGTACATGATCCAGGGCAAACATATCTGCATTAAGTGAATGAGGCCACAGGAGTCAATTCAGAGTCATTAAGCTTGGGCTGAGCTGCAGACACCATGGTATAGCAGGAAGGGGGAAAGCTGCCTGGACACTTTTTTCCAGGAGACAATCACACATCTTAGGATAGAGTCTTCGGATTTGGCCAGTAGTCATGGACAGAAAAATGCAACTACAAGTGGATCTGTTAAGTGAATGTAGAGGGCAGGATCATAGAAGTGTCAGCATTTGCATAATCCAACAGGTTTGAGATTTTGTCAACTTGTTTGGATGAAATTGGGGAATAGAGGGTGGATAAGCTAACTAATCATGGAACCATGGAAATTGTCATTGTAGGGGACAATAGAGTGAAGAAGATCAACACCATCCTCTGTAGAAAGAGCATGAATCCAGATGGCTATGTTGTCTAATCATGCTGGTTTTGAGATGTCTGCTGTGAGCTGAAGAACTTGCAGTGGGAAGGAGAGGATTCAGTGGTCATGGTCCACGTTAGCACCAATCACAGAGGTGAAACTAGGATGGAGTTTCTGCTCAAGGAGTATGAGAAATTAGATGCAAAATTATATAACAGAACTTCAAAGTAAGTGATCTCTGGATTACTGCCTGAGCCATGTGTAAAATGGGCTTGGAAGACTTGAAAAGTAAATGTGTACTCAATGCTTAAATATTGATGTGGGGGAAGTATGTTCTGGTTTATGGAGCACTGGCGCCAGTTCTGGGGAAAGTGGACAAAGGTACCATTTTGTACCTGAATCATGCTGGGACTGATATTCTCACAAGCCACATTAGCAAAGAAGTTAGGTGGCTGTCTATTAAATGGGGTTAGGCATGAGACGGATGTTGATGAGGGATCAAGCTTAGGTGATTGCAACATATAAAATTATACAGCAAAGCAGGAGAGCAAAATAAGAATCGGGAAAATGATAGTCGCAGAATGGCAGGAAGGAACAGAGAGAAAAACTTCGAGAATATACCAGCAGTCAAACTAGACAATAACAAAATAAACCTAAAATCTCTGTATCTGAATGCATATCACATTCATAAAAAATGTTAATAAATATATAGCACACATTGAAGTGAATTAATATGATATGAAACCCATAACAGAGACATTGATGCAAGATCATAAAGATTGGATTATGAAATTTCTTCACCCAGAAAGTTTCAACCATTGAACATGGTTAAGGCCAAAGCATTGAATGTTTTCAAGGAGAACAAAGAACAAAGAAAATTTACAGCCCAGGAACAGGCCCTTCGGTCCTCCAAACCTGAGCCAATCCAAATGTACTGTCTAAACCTGTCAGTCAATTCCTAAGCATCTGTATCCCTCTGCTCCTCACCTACTCATGTATCTGTCCAGAAACATCTTAAATGAATCTACCGTGCCTGTCTCTACCACCTCTGCTGGCAATGTGTTCCAGACACCCACCACCCTCTGCATAAAGTACTTGTCGCATGTATCCCCCTTAAACTTTTCACCTCTCACCTTGAAAGTGTGACCTCTCGTTACTGGATCCTTCACCCTGGGAAAAAGTTTGTCTCTATCCACCCTGTCTATACCCTTCATGATTTTGTAAACCTCAATCAGGTTCCCCCTCAATCTCCTGTTTTCTAATGAAAACAATCCTAACCTACTCAACCTCTCTTCATAGCTACCACCTTCCATACCAGGCAACATCCTCGTAAACCTTCTCTACACCCGCTCCAAATTGTCCACATCCTTTTGGTAATGTGGTGAGCAGAACTGTACACAGTATTCGAAATGCAGCCGAACCAATGCCTTGTACAATTTTAACATGACCTGCCAGCTCTTATACTCAATACCCCATCCAATGAAGGCAAGCATACCATATGCCTTCTGACCACTCTATCCACCTGTGCAGCAACCTTCAGGGTACAATGGACCTGCACTCCCAGATCTCTCTACCCATCAACTTTTCCAAAGGCTCTTCTGTTCACTGTATAATTCACTCTAGAACTAGATTTGCCAAAATGCATCACCTCACATTTGTCTGGATTTATTGGGGCTGTCAGGGCCAAATGGCCCACTGCACTCTTATTTTCTGTAATTACATAAATATTGAGATGTATACACTATTCAAGATAAATAGGAAACTGGGTAAAGACAGAGGGGTAGCACTCCTAATCAAAGATGGCGTTGGTGGAATAAGTTAAAGATAACCTTGGTTCAGGAGATGAGATTGTGGAATCTGTTTGGGTGGAGATCAGGAATAGTAGGGGGATGAATTCAGTGCCAGGAGTGATGTACAGGCATCTAGCAGTAACCACAACGTTTCAGTGCTGTTGTCTCTGTAGGACAACTCACTGCATTTTCATTTGATAAGGAGAATGGAGAAAAATTAAATCAAATGGAGCAATTTTACAAAATATGGCATTAGTGCTTTCTCATTCACTTTGGCTGGTGCTAGTTAAAACATCATTAAATATTAGATAGTGAGTCTCAGATGTATTTCTACACCAGTTATTTTTGTTACATATCACTCCCATTAAATTATGGAATGAATCGAAATGAAACTATATTGAGTTCTACAACAAAATCTTTTAATACTTGTCTGTAAATTGCCATCATATTTTTAATTTCTTAGTGCATTATCCAATAGCTAAAAAATGTTGCTGGGTATTAATAATTAAAACTACGTGTTTATATACACTTGTTTACTAAGAGTATATTTGACATATACCTGAATGTAGAACTCCACCATCGAATGTGTGAAACCCAACAGCTCACAGGAGCTATGGATCCTTGTAAATTGAGCATCAATATAGATATAATATGTAATTAGATAATAGAGGAAATGTTATTATTGAAAGAATACTTTATTATAACATGACACTAAAATTTGAAGTATTATGAATGTAGAAGCCTCAATATCTTTGTGAAGCTGTTTACAATTTCTCCAGATCTCAGTGAAAAGCCCATTAATGAGATTAAAGTCATTTGCAAAGACAAAACCGACAGCACAAATTAATAAATTGACAAGGAGTTTGTCTCCATGTTTTACTTTCCTGATTTTTTGACACTGAAATATTAATAAGAATCCAGATAAATGTTATTGATGTTAAGTAAAAGAGGCACGCACCCTGCTTCCCTTCCTTCCTGAACTGCCAATTTAAAATATATTTATAGTGTTTATGGCGTCAATGAATCATGGAGGTAGGAATGCATCCTAGCACTATGACAAACCATTAGCACATGCTATTTTCAGAGGATTAACTGAGATGGTTCTGCAGAGTGTCTGGAGGAAGCAATTAGTTCATGTTGAATAAATGATGTAACTGAAAGGCCATTAGAGGCAAATAAAACAATAATTTTGTATCCCCCAAAATAAGTGGTCTAAAAACAGAACTGAATGTATCTGTTCTTGATTTTATTAATTTTGTGTAACCAATTAAACTGATGACTTCATTGTGCCTGGCGACTTCAATCATCTCAGCTGCATAAAGATCTCCTTTTTCATGCATTTTGGACAAAGGAGAAGCCTGTCTGAGTCTAAACTAGTAAAGGTATAACTGCGCATTTTCATCCCTGAAATCGGGTAGCTGTGATTTCCTTAACTCTAATGCACTTGCCCAGGATTAGAAAGGCATCTGAATGGGTCTTCACTGTTGTATGTTTCAACATGGTAAATCGCCATTAGACAGTCAATGGGAATGTCTTCCCTGGTTGGAGGCACAGTGCATCCCCAAGAAAAGAGCTACTGTTTCCTTTTCAATGAAATGGCTCTGAAACTACCAGTGCTGTTGCTTATTGAAGTAGGAATTTGAAACTAAATAAAATATGCCATTAGGAGCAATGAAGTAGCAACTGAACTTCTTCTGTGAGTCCTTTACTTCAAAGAATGATCATAAATGGAGTGCATTGTGAACAGTATGTGAAATGGAGAATTTGGTGTGTGAGGAAATTTGGTGCAGAGACAGAAGGAAATGCTGCTGTTTGCCTCCAACACCTGTCATGGTTTTATGTTTTTTTAAAATGTGTTCAAAGGATGTGGGTGTCACTGGCTGGGCCAGCATTTATTGCCCACCGCTAATTGCGCTTGTATAGAAAGGCTTGCCAGGCCATTTCAGAAGACAATTAAAAGTCAACCACATTGCTGTGGGTCTAGTGTCACAAGTAGGCTAGACCAGGTAAGGATGGCTGATTGTCTTCCCCAAAAGGAATTTATAAACCAAATAGGTTTTTACAAAAAATTGACTATACATTAATGATCACCAATACTGACTAGCTAGACTAACTTTTAATTATAAGTTCTTATTAATTGAATTTAGATTCCAATCCTGCCGTAATGGGATTTGAAGCCATGCCAACACAGGGTATGAAATTGTAACCATCATTGTGATATAACTGTAAGATGATCGGGGAATTTGGAAATAGATATACCAGGTTATGAATTCTGCATGAAAGGTAAGGTATATAATAGATAGGGAGGAGTAGTTGTATTGATTGAGGATGAAATCACTTTAATGATAAGAGAGGACATAAGATACAAGGGATAAATGATATTTTATGGGTAAAATTATGAAATAGAAAGAGATTAAAAACCAAGTAAATATTGTGTACAGACTTCTTGTTAGTAGCTACGAAATGATAGAATGTATAAATGCAGAGATGAGACAAACAAACAACAAAGCAGGAGGGATTTTATTGGGAATTTTTAATTTTAACATAGATTGGGAAAAGCAGAATAATTCATGCTACAAGTATAATGAATTTCTTTAGTGCTTTCTTTATAGTTTTCTGAAACAGTATATTCTAGAATCAACAAGGGACGAGCCACATTAGATTTAATAAGGACAACGGTGTTCGATTCACTTAACAGCCCAACGCTGTGGAAAGCTTTAAATAAAAATGATTTTAGCATGAGCAATGCGACCAAGCTTCATGTAACGTTTGAATGAAAGAAACAGAACAGCTATTAATAGAACCCAGGTACTTTAGACATAGTAGCATTAGAAACAGTAGTGTTTCCAAAAGACTTAGCATTCATGTACATTGATGATAAAAATGTCAATCACAGGTAATTGAAAAGGCTAGTGGAATGTGGGCCTTTTTATGGAAGAGAATACAATACAACAGGTGTAGAACTTATACTACAGCTATTCAAAGCGCTGATGAGAGCATACATGGTGGACTGCAAATAGTTGGGCATCTTATCTTAGAAAGGATCATCAGCGTTAGAGAGATTGCAGTGTACATTTACCAGAATGATACTTGGTCTCCAAGAGTAAATTACAAAAAGCAATTACATAACAAAGATTGTATTCACTGGAATTCAGAAGATTAATTGGTGACTTGATCAAAAATTCAAAGATTTTGAATGGCCAGATACAACAGGTAGAAACTATTTCTGCTTGCTATAGAGTCTTGACAAAGGGGCATAAGTTTGTGAGAAGGTTTGTAGCTCGGGGTGCTCGTTGTTGTCCTTCTGTTCGCCGAGCTGGGAATTTGTGTTGCAGACGTTTCGTCCCCTGTCTAGGTGACATCCTCAGTGCTTGGGAACCTCCTGTGAAGCGCTTCTGTGATGTTTCCTCTGGCATTTATAGTGATTTGTCTCTGCCGCTTCCAGTTGTCCGTTCCAGCTGTCTGCTGCAGTGGCCAGTATTTTGGGTCCAGGTTGATGTGTTTGTTGATAGTATCTGTGGATGAGTGCCATGCCTCTAGGAATTCCCTGGCTGTTCTCTGTTTGGCTTGTCCTGTAATAGTAGTGTTGTCCCAGTCAAACTCATGTTGCTTGTCATCTGCGTGTGTGGCTGCTAAGGATAGCTGGTCGTGTCGTTTCGTGGCTAGTTGGTGTTCATGGATGCAGATCGTTAGCTGTCTTCCTGTTTGTCCTATGTAGTGTTTTGTGCAGTCCTTGCATGGGATTTTGTACACTACATTGGTTTTGCTCATGCTGGGTATCGGGTCCTTCGTCCTGGTGAGTTGTTGTCTGAGAGTGGCTGTTGGTTTGTGTGCTGTTATGAGTCCTAGTGGTCGCAGTAGTCTGGCTGTCAGTTCGGAAATGCTCTTGATGTATGGTAACGTGGCTAGTCCTTTGGGTTGTGGCATGTCCTCGTTCCGTTGTCTTTCCGTAGTTCAGGACTTGGTCTGTGTGTGTGGCTTTCCTGTATACCTTTGTGGTGAATTCTCCGTTCGGTGTTCTCTGTACCATCACGTCTAGGAATGGGAGTTGTTGTCCTTTTCTTCCTCTCTAGTGAATTTGATTCCTGTGAAATCTGTGGAGTTTGGAAGTTTAAAAGAAAAACAGAAAATGATGGAAATACTCAGCAAATTAAGGAGCATCTTTGTCATAAGGTAAAAAGGGTTAACATTTCAGGTACATAACTGTTTGTCAGAAAAAGATTGTTAGTGTTTTGTTCTCTAGAATTTAGAAGGTTAAGTTGTGATCCAATCAACTTGGTTCAGCAGAGAACTTTGGAAATACCTCTGTAAGTGAAAAGTAAATGGAACTTTCTCTGCAAATGGAATATGAAGCTGAGATTGATAGATTTTTGTTAACAGAAAGATATTAAGGGATATGGGACAAAGGCAGAAAAATGGAGCAATGTCACAGATCAGCCTTGATCTCATCAAGTGGCAGAACAGGTTTGTGGGTCTAAATGCCCCTAAACTATAATGTAATTCATTCTACCTTATTTAGAATCTGTTGAAGGAACTAGGCTCTAGGATCATTAAAGTCAGCTTCTCATAGCAATATTGAAATGCTAGTTTTGCCTTGAGTACCAACAGCAGAAAATCAGTGGTAACAAAATTAGATTTCAAACCATCTGGGTAGATTTGGAGAAAGAAATCTTTAGAATATCATTAAATCTCAAGGAAAGGACATAAAACAGGAGAAACGACTCTGGAAAACTATGTAAGAACCCACAATTAATCACACAGCTCATGAACGCTGCTTTTATGAGGCACAGCATCAGGCTGTCCCTGGTCATATTTTGTTAAATTGAAAGTAAAACTGAGGAACATTTATTGGAGTGACTGCCACTGCTTGCCTATTACTATGATAGTAAAAGCTGTTGGAAATTAGGCACAAGGGAATAACAGTGATCTTGCATTTAGTAAACAATGCCTTGCAGTTTGATCTGAGGCAGCCTTTAATTGATGACCTCAGTCTTCAGGGGTCTATGATGTATGATAGCTCTTTGAGTGTACTGTTGTCCTGGCCAGTTCAAACTAAAAAGGAAATAGGCATCTGCTGCTATATAAAGATTATTGTCCTCACAACAAAGGCTATTGCAAAATCAGAGATGTCAACGCTCAGCTCAAAGTTAAAAATCACACAACACCAGGTGATTGTCCAACAGCTTTATCTGGAAGCACTAGCTTTCAGAGTGTTGCTCCTTCGTCAGGGCAACCACCTGGCAAAGGAGCAGCATTCTGAAAGCTAGTGCTTCCAGATAAAGCTGTTGGACTATAATCTGGTGTGTGAATTTTAACTTTGTACATCCCACTCCAACACTACCACCTCCACCTCAACACTCTGCTCTGCTGTGCCCATAGTTATGGCTGAAATTTTGATTACAAAATGTTGTCCATGCTACACATGTGTAACTTCAGCATTGTTTGAATTAGACGCTGTTTTAGGGAAGTAAGTGCCTGACGTATGTAGGACCATGTGCCTGACGTATGCAGAATTGACAGTCTACTCTATGCTACTCTATCCCCACGCCCACCCTCCTCTAGCTTATCTCTCCACGCTTCAGGCTCTCTGCCTTTATTCCTGATGAAGGGCTTTTGCCCGAAACGTCGATTTTGCCTGTCCTCGGATGCTGCCTGAATTGCTGTGCTCTTCCAGCACCACTGATCCAGAATCTGGTTTCCAGCATCTGCAGTCATTGTTTTTACCCAGTCTGTAACAACAGTGCACGTGAAATACTGAATAGAAATCAGTGCTGCCATTTCTGATCTCACTGCTCCAAATAGCATTCTTCCCTAAACACACAGATAACTGAGCTTGCATTCAGCAGGAAGCAAATCATCACCTTCTCACCAATGAGACTATTTAAAGAAGGATGGTGAACCACTCTCAGCTTAGTTATTGATTAATTTCTGCAGGCTGTGTTTGATGTACACATACTCAATGGTTTCTAGAGTTGCTTATAGTCAGGGACATTGACAACAAGTGGCATTGCAAGTGAAAAAGTCATTTGTTCTAGTTTCACGGGTGGAGAGATGATCTGCTCCCAGTCATTTAACAGTAATCGCCAGTTCACTTTGGCCTGCAATATGAGAGGGTGATTGAGTAGAGGCAGCACAGAAGAGGACAAGCTGCTTATAAATGGAGGAGGAGGAGGGTGAGATCGCTGTTTGTGGTGTTACATTTTATAAAGGAAGTGCTTGTGGAAATCTGCCCCAACCCCCCCAACCCCCCCTTGCAGACAGAGCTGTAACCTCAAAGCAGGGATTACACTGCCAGCAGCCATGACTACAAATGAGCCCGTGAATTTCTTAACCTGAAATCCTTCTATCGGATTAAACAGGATAAATGCAAGACGGACGTTGTCGGTGACCATGGATTCCAGAAGCAGGAGTGACAGTCTAAAAATAAGGGTTATGATTCGGAGATGCCGGTGTTGGACTGGGGTGTACAAAGTTAAAAATCACACAACACCAGGTTATAGTCCAACAGGTTTAATTGGAAGCACACTAGCTTTCGGAGCGATGCTCCTTCATCAGGTGATTGTGGAGGGCTCGATCGTAACACAGAATTTATAGCAAAAATTTGCAGTGTGATGTAACTGAAATTATACATTAAAGAATTGATTGTCTGTTAAGCTTTTCATCTGTTAGAATACAGTGCTAGTTTCACAGTGAAGTGTACATCCTGATCTGTCATGATCTGCTGTATCCTACACCACGTCACCATGAGGAGAACAGCAATCAATGGGACACCACATCATCACCCACTGAGAAGCAAATCAGGAGGTTGCTAGCAGGCAGTGCACAATGGTTGAGCCCTTCGGCAAGAAATGGGAACATTGCAACACATACAAGACAATCATCTACATACCCACAGTCTTATACATACCCACAGTCTTATACATGCCCACAGTCTTTTACATACCCACAGTCTTATACATACCCACAGTCTTATACATGCCTATGGTCATATACATGCCCACAGTCTTATACATACCCACAGTGTTATACATACCCACAGTCTTATACATGCCTATGGTCATATACATGCCCACAGTGTTATACATACCCGCAGTCTTATACATACCCGCAGTCTTATACATACCCGCAGTCTTATACATGCCTATGGTCATATACATGCCTACAGTCATATACATACCCACAGTCTTATACAGACCCGCAGTCCTATACATGTCCATAGTCACATACATGCCCACTATTTCATATATGCTCACAGTCTTATAGATACCCACAGTCGTATACATACCCGCACACAAATACATACCTGCACACAAATACATACCCGCACACAAATACATACCTGCACACAAATACATACCTGCACACAAATACATACCCAGAGTCTTATACAGATCTGCAGTCTTATATAGACCCACCGTCATATACATGTCCATAGTTTTATACATGCTCACAGTCTTATACATACCCGCAGTTAAATACATACCCGCACATAAATACATACCTGCACACAAATACATGCCTGCAGTCTTATACAGACCTGCAGTCTTATACAGACCCACAGTCTTATACAGACCCACAGTGTTATACATATCCACAGTTTTATACATATCTGCAGTCTTAAACATGCCCACAGTCTTGTACATACCCGCAGTCTTATACATAACCACAGTGTTATACATACCCGCAGTCTTATACATAACCGCAGTGTTATACATACCCGCAGTCTTATACATACCCGCAGTCTTATACATACCCACAGTGTTATATATACCCGCAGTCTTATACATACCCACAGTCTTATACATAACCGCAGTGTTATATATACCCTGTTATATATACCCGCAGTCTTATACATACCCGCAGTCTTATACATAACCACAGTGTTATACATACCCACAGTGTTATACATTCCCACAGTCTTATACATAACCACAGTCTTATACATACCCGCAGTGTTATATATACCCGCAGTCTTATACATACCCGCAGTCTTATACATAACCACAGTGTTATACATACCCACAGTGTTATACATAACCACAGTCTTATACATACCCGCAGTCTTATACATACCCGCAGTCTTATACATACCTACAGTATTATACATACCCACAGTGTTATATATACCCGCAGTCTTATACATACCTACAGTCTTACACAAACCCACAGTCTTATACATACCCACAGTGTTATACATACCCGCAGTGTTATACATACCCGCAGTCTTATACATACCCGCAGTCTTATACATAACCACAGTGTTATACATACCCACAGTGTTATACATTCCCACAGTCTTATACATACCCACAGTCTTATACATACCCGCAGTCTTATACATACCCACAGTCTTATACATACCCACAGTGTTATATATACCCGCAGTCTTATACATACCCGCAGTCTTATACAAACCCACAGTCTTATACATAACCACAGTGTTATACATACCCGCAGTGTTATACATACCCGCAGTGTTATACATACCCGCAGTCTTATACATACCCACAGTCTTATATATACCCGCAGTCTTATACATACCCGCAGTCTTATACATGTCTACAGTCTTATACATACCCGCAGTGTTATATATACCCGCAGTCTTATACATACCCACAGTCTTATACATGTCTACAGTCTTATACATACCCGCAGTGTTATATATACCCGCAGTCTTATACATACCCACAGTCTTATACATGCCTACAGTCTTATACATACCCACAGTGTTATACATACCCACAGTGTTATACATGCCTACAGTCTTATACATACCCACAGTGTTATATATACCCACAGTGTTATACATACCCACAGTCTTATACATGCCCGCAGTGTTATATATACCCGCAGTCTTATACATACCCACAGTCTTATACATGCCTACAGTCTTATACATGCCTACAGTCTTATACAGACCCATAGTCTTATACATACCCACAGTCTTATACATGCCCACACTCTTATGCATGCTGGCAGTCTTATACATACCCATGGTCTTGTACATACGCACAGTGTTATACATACCTGCAGTCTTATATATGCCCACAGTCTTATATATACACACAGTCTTACCCACAGTGTTATACATACCCACAGTGTTATATATACCCACAGTGTTATACATACCCGCAGTCTTATACATGCCTACAGTCTTATACAAACCCACAGTCTTATACATACCCACAGTTTTACACATGCTCACAGTCTTATATATACTCACAATCTTATACACACCCACAGTCTTATACATACCAGCTGTCTTATACATGCCCATCGTCTTATACATACTCACAGTCTTATACATACCTGCAATCTTACACATGCCTGCTGTGTTATAATACCCATAATGTTATACATACCCACAGTCTTGTACATACTCACAGTCTTATACATACCCACAGTTGTATACAGACTCATAGTCTTATACATACCCACGGTCTTATACATGCGCACAGACGTATATATACCCACAGTCTTATACATGCCCAGTTCCTGCCACCTCTGTGAGCCTTGCCAGCAAACTCAGTGAAGACACAGACTTGTCCTCTCCTTTCCATGACACGTCCAGCATCTAATAGCCATGTCACTGCCACACTCACAGAGTTGAGAGGATTGGTGAACACTGTCAGGCTCCATGCACTAGGTGAGATTGGTGCTGTAAAAGCACAACAGGACATTGCCCAAAACGTCGATTTTCCTGCTCCTCAGATGCTGCCTGACCTGCTGTGCTTTTCTAGCACCACTCTAATCTAGACTCTGATTTCCAGCATCTGCAGTTCTTGTTTTTACCCACCAGGCTCCATGCAGGCAGCTTACTGAGTGAAAAAAGGCAAAGGCACCAAGGAAAACAGGGAAGATATTCCTCAAAGAAAGGAAAGGTGCAGCGTGGATCTTGCAGCTGCTCCTGGGATTGCAAGCTTAGTTAAAGATTCATTGTAAGTACATGAATGTGAAAGGCTTGGAGGGATATGAGCCAGGAGCAGGCAAGTGGGATGAGTTTAGTTTGGGATTATGATCGGCATGGACTGGTTGGACTGAAGGGTCTGTGCCCATGACCTTTTGTTGTCAGAAATCTTGCAATAATTAATAAGACAACCAAGCATTTAAAACTGTCATCACCAACCCCACCTTCCTTCCCTAGAACTCAACTGAATCTGGGTGTTCTTACCTTGTTTGCAGCTGGCTGCGGGGTTCCTGCACAGCAACAGGAACATTGACAGTCAACAGTGCTGAAGCTGTGTTTGCTGATGTCCAAGCCTGACCAAGAGAGTGTGGCTGCATTGGTTCCAGCTATTGGGAAGCAGTGGGATGGTGCTCCAACTGAGGAGCTTCCCTTTTCCTCAACAGACGAGAAACTTCCTATGGCAGCAGCTGATGCTATCCTCTCTGAGGAACACAACCATTCAGGAGTGGCCATGGTACTGTGGAATTCTAGAAGGCAGTGTGAGTACATCAGCGTGACCAAAATGCCTCATCATTCTCTTAGGCAGAGACTCCAGTCTTTCTACCACTAATGGGATGGGCTGCTGTTGGTTGAAGAGGCCAGTCATCTGGTGGGGTCAGCTAACAGCCATCTGGGAACTCAACTCCAGCCTTTGCCCTTTCCTGGACATTGTTGGACATACACTGTGTAAAAAGGAGTGATGCTGTTAGGGATCAGCAGGACTTGTTATTCTGATGGTATGGCTTTGGACCTTCATGGAAGCTCCCAGTGTCTCCTCCTCGTGTCTACATCTATAAGGGACATGCAGTACGGAAGCTCAGTCACAGGGCTGAAGAAGTCCTGAAGAAGCAGGATCTGTTACTGCCTCAGCTTTATGGTAACCACTTTACAGCAGGAACACGTTCATTTATTCTCTTCCCCTGCAGGGCCATATGCAGTCCTTAAAGAGGACTGCACATGGAAGCCTCAACTTGGTGTAGCACAGGAGGTTATTGGCCATCTTGTGGCATTGGAGCCACATTTGGGAGGTGACATCGTGGCTGTTGAGCTAATCTCCTCTAGGATCTCTATCTGGCTTGGTCAGGTTGAGGGGATTTCTTTTCGTTGTCCTTGTGGCCTGGAGGAGAATTTGCAGGGAGGCCTGGCTGAACATCAAAACCGCCTGACCATCTTGCCAGTGACATGACTTCAGGTAGCTCCTGTTCTGCCTGAAAACCAAAAACAGAAGCTGCTGGAAAAGCTCAGCAGGTCTGGCAGCATCTGTGAAGAGAAATCAGAGTTAATGTTTCAGGTCCAGTAACCCTTCCTCAGAACATTCTGCCTGTCGGATCTGCGCTGCTGGTACTGGAGTACAGAAAGCTAAGATAGCAACAGCAGAGGGGAGTACAACAGCAATACCAGAGGTATTAATCTGGTAGGCAAAGGAAGAAACAGGTATTAGTCGATCTTCTACATCAATTTAGTTACAATACCCAGTGCCGACTACTCATCCCTTTCACAGAACAAGACCCCAGGTCAAAACTGGTTCTTACATACATGCCTTAATCTTTCCCCAACTAGAATCAACTGCTCTTAATCCCAACTAGAGCTTGCATATACACATATTCATTTGATACATCCTTTGGAATACTACCAAGGACAGTGGTTGGAGGGGTGGTCCAGCAGCAACAACAGAGGGGGAGTTCAGCAACATGAACTGAGAAGGAGGGTGCACAGCAACAGAGATGGGACAGAGGGACATGAGTCCAACAGAAACAGCATGGGAGGAGGGGACAGCAGCAACGGTGGGATATTGGGCCAAGGAGAGAGTGTAACAGCAACAGTTGGATGTGGGAATTCACAAGAACGAAAGTAAGCAGAAGAGATTGATTGGGGGGATGGGACAGAACCAGGGAATGGGCATGTAGGCTGGGCCTATTCTGTTCCTGCCTACCATTCCACTCCCTCAAACAATACCCCTCACCAGAGGCTGACAGTCATAGAGTCATAGAGATGTACAACATGGAAACAGACCCTTTGGTCCAACCCGCCCATGCTATCCAGATATCCCAACCCAATCTAGTCCCACCTGTCAGCACCCAGCCCATATCCCTCCAAACCCTTTCTATTCATATACTCATCCAAATGCCTCTTAAATGTTGCAATTGTACCAGCCTCCGCCACATCCTCTGGCAGCTCATTCCATACACATACCACCGTCTGCGTGAAAAAGTTGCCCCTTAGGTCTCTTTTATATCTTTCCCCTCTCACCCTAAACCTGTGGAGTTTGCACGTTCTCCCCGTGGGTTTCCTCCGGGTGTTCTGGTTTCCTCCCACAATCCAAAAATGTGCAGGTTAGGTGAATCGGCCATGCTAAATTGCCCGTAGTGTTAGGTAAAGAGTTAAATGTAGGGGAATGGGTCTGGGTGGGTTGCGCTTCGGTGGGTCGGTGAGGACTTGTTGGGCCGAAGGGCCTGTTTCCACACTGTAAGTAATCTAATCTAATCTAATCTAATCTATGCCCTCTAGTTCTGGACTCTCCGACACCAGGGAAAAGACTTTGTCTATGTATCCTATCCATGCCCCTCATAATTTTGTAAACCTCTATAAGGT
>NC_057716.1:3583530-3589498 GCF_004010195.1 Chiloscyllium plagiosum | reverse complement strand
CCTGCACTCCAAGGTCTCTTTGTTCAGCAACACTCCCTAGGACCTTACCGTTAAGTGTATAAGTGCTGCTAAGATTTGCTTTCCCGAGATGCAGCACTTCACTTCCTTATGCTTTTCCTCAATCTTGGGTGGAAATCTCCTTTCATCAAGTTCACCACCCTAAAATTAACTTTGGAAACCTATTGTTGGAAATTAGTGCAAATGTTGTACTTCTTCTTTCTTTGAACCTTCTATGAACGTTATGCGCTATAAATGCAATGAGCATGCACATCCCGTTCAGTCGGTACCATTCTATTGGTTGCTACATTTGCTTTGGTACCTTCAGCAGCTGCAAGCAGCTTCCTTCATGAGTTGAACCATCAGGCACCAGGCCACACTGCTGTGCATAACTTCCAAATAAAGGAAAAACGAGCTGTGGAAAGCCATCAGGCGGACTTGACATAAACAGAAGACTCTAGTGCAACAGCTGTCCAATACAGCTTATCATGCCAGTGCAATTACTGTTCTTTCATGAACAAATGGGACCTCTGGCAGAACTCTTTTCTGCTTTGAAAGCAATAACACAAGAGAGCCAGATTTCTTAAGTGCTTATGAAAGGTCATTACTGTCACTCCCAACAAAACAACTCAGTACTTGTTTTTACCATAGATCCCAAACACTGTTGTGGTTCAGTCAACCTCAGTTTTTTTTTAAGATCCTTGCCAGCTCCAGGAAATGCTGTGTAATTTAAACTAAGGGTCATCTCATGATGGATTCTGCAAGGGCTGGCCTTAATGGTGTGTGTGTGTGTGTGTGTGTTTTGTGTGTGTGTGTGTGTGTTTGCCATGTCTCTGTCTCCCACCTCTCCAGATCTTGTAGATGGCAGCAGGCAGAGGGCAGTATAGGTGGGTGTTAGACTGCTGCTCCAGACTCTAAGAATTATATGACGGACAGGATTTACCAGGGTTTGTAAGCCGACACGGGGGAGGAGAAGGAACCTAGGCTCCGTGACTGATAAGCAAGTACTAGGGTCTCAATCCTTGCTTTCACCAGCTGTACGTCATGGCCTATGATGGTCCTAGTTGGAGCTTTGGTTACATTGATATGTGTTGTGTTGCAATGATGTCATGGAAACATGCCCAGCCAATCAATTTAAGAAGCTGTTTTCCTAGGGAAGGTGGTCTTCACATTCCTGAAACTATGGAAGTGAGAACAATGAGAGGGTGATAATGTGTCAGGGGTGTGCTGGAGATATCCTTGCTCCTCTCACCAGCACCTTCTCATCTGTCCGCACCTTTTCCTTTCCATTGGGAAAGTGGTAAAATGGGGCCTTATGATTTAGTAAGTCGACATAAAGCACAATAGTCATGGCAGGATGCCTAATACCTGACCAAGAGAGCTAGAGTTTGGGTGTGAAACCTTTATCAGAAAGCAAAGAATAAGAAATTAGTATCAGAAATGTCAGTGGCATTCCTTAGACAGATATGGTTATATGTTCCAGTCAGGGCACTCTTTGGCTACAGATACAAATTTCTTTGACAGACTGTTATTAGGCCATCCTCATGAAGGACATTGACCTGAAGCATGTCTTCATTTCCCTCCTTTTAGAAGCTGGTTGACCAGTTGGTCATTTTTTTATTGTTCTTCTTTCAGACTTTTCGGCATTTGTTGCCTCTAATTTATTTAATAATTAGGAGTGTGTAAAAGCAAGCTGATGAATTAACTCATTTGTGTCACTTTACACTGACCATTGACACAGGACCCTAGTGCAGTGACTTTGAAAGTATATGGTCAAGATGGCTTTTCCATTTATCACCTGGCTATGTGCTTCACTGGTTCCAATCCTTTCAGTATTCTGTCATGTTACTCAACTATCGTGCTTCTATCAGTTTAACAATTGATCAAAGGAAGACATAGTGAAAGAAAAGCTGTAATATCATAAACACTGCAGCTGTTCCTCAGAGTCTGGTAAAGATTATAGGTGCCTCTCGCAGCCCGTAAGACATATCCTATTTATTGACTGTACATGCACACTCCTGGGACACAATCTAATTAAGCAATTGTTATCGCACTTCATTGCATTTATAATTCATAAGCGGTCTAAAGTACTGTGAGTGAATTAGTGATTCAAGCCATCCCACATCATAATTCTACTGATTTAACTTTGATGTCTCAATACATTTTTCACCATTCCCAAATAAGATTATCCATTCATTGTTGAAGCACTCATCATAAAAGATTTCCAAAAGGAGTCAAAGAAACTATTTCAACAAAAGCATTTTAATAAAAACAAAAATAGCCATTACCAAGAGCAGGTGTAACTATGTCTTGATGAACGTCTTCATGGCTAACCAATGACATGGAAAATGCTAGATGGACAATCATACTGGTTAGTAAGTAATTGCTGATGACAATAATTGACAACCAGATATATCATTAACAATATGAGCTAGTAAGTAAGGACTATTATCCTAACTTCCCATTCCCATTTTCATGTCAGAATATTTTAAATGAAAAATGTCAGCAGCCTATTCAAAGACAGAAAACATCAAAGATGAGCTCATTCTTGTCCTCCCCAATGTCCACTGTGGGGCGGCATGGTGGCTCAGCAGTTAGCACAGCACAGCCCCACAGCACCAGGGTCCCAGGTTCAATTCTGGCCTCAGGTGACTGTCTGTGTGGAGTTTGCACATTCTCCCCGTGTCTGTGTGGGTTTCCTCCGATGCTCTGGTTTCCTCCCACAGTCCAAAGATGTGCAGGCCAGGTGAATTGGCCATGTGAAATTGCCCATAGTGTTAGGTGCATTAGTCAGAGGGAAATGGGTCTGGGTGGGTTACTCTTTGGAGGGTCGGGTTGGGCTGAAGGGCCAGTTTCCACACTGTAGGGAATCTAATCAAATGCAGTTAAGCAGAGAGGTGGAACATAGGTAACTTTCGCCTCTCTAAACTGAAAGCTTTGAAATTGATTGTAGCACTATCGCCACCACGCCAAGTGAAATCAGATAAAGCAGCACAAGTAACAGAACCCCTAGATGATTCCTAGTCAGGAAGAATCAGCTATTCATTAGTTAAACTCTTAGCGTATCTTGGGCAGGTCTGTAGTATATCAGTTTTACTGTGCTGTAGCCATGATATGACAATAGCTGGTTGTGGTAGTGCCATGGTTGCATGGCTAGACTGGTAACCCAGAGGCCAAGAATAATAATCCAATAATAATAATTAAAAAAAACATGGTCTCAAATCTTGCCAAAGCAGTTTTGGAACATGATTTTAGTGTAAAACTAAAATTTACTGGTGACAGTAAAAGTGACCCTGAAGCTGTTGGTTTGGTCATAAAAACCAACTGATTTATTCAATGAAATACAGCAGGCTTTCATTACATGTAACTGCGGCAAATGTGACTGTCTCTTTACTACCTTTAAACCTGGTCTAGCAGTTGTATTAAACCATTTGTAATGGTTGGTGAAATACATTCACCATGGCCACCACCTTGGATGTTTAATAAGTGCCAGCTTTGCCCACGTTAAAAAGTGCACAACAGTCTTTCATATGGTGACCTTACAATACTCAGTCACAATCTGCTCCACATTTCTGTCATTAAACTGCATTTATGAGGTATCCTGGAAGCTGCAAACTGACAATGCTGGAAAAGGAAGAGTTTAAGTAAATGAGTTCATTTCTGGAGAACGATTCTGATTCAACCTTCTAGAAATGGATTATTGTGGTTTTTATTGCTGAGTTGAAGGCATGGTATTCCTGAGTTTTTGAAACTATCAGAATCAGAATGTTTTTAAATTAAAATCTTTGCATGTATTTTAGAGAGCTACATTCATCATTATCCGCCAAACCAAGCAGTTTAAAGGAACTGGTGTCAAATTGTTATTGCTAATTGTCATGAACTATGGATACTGCTGAAAATGTGTTGCTGGAAAAGCGCAGCAGGTCAGGCAGCATCCAGGGAACGGAGAATCGACGTTTCGGGCATTTCAGGAAGAAGGGCTTATGCCCGAAACGTCGATTCTCCTGTTCCCTGGATGCTGCCTGACCTGCTGCGCTTTTCCAGCAACACATTTTCAGCTCTGATCTCCAGCATCTGCAGACCTCACTTTCTCCTCCAAGATATAAGGTAGGTGCTTTTCAACATTTTACACCTCCTTCCCAATGGGCATCAAATCAAATTACTGTAACTTTAAATAGCTTTTCCCTTTTGGACAACTATATTGCTATATTCAAAACAATATTGTAAATTCCATGAACATTGTTCTTATGCCAAAAGTTATAGTGTAATTCATTTCTGCTCCAGTAAGAATGCAGAACAGAAAAGTCTCCTCTCATCTCCCTCCCAACTATGTGTCTTTCAAATTTCCTCTAGAGTTTTTATATGCTTGCCCCACACCTGCCTTCTTCATGTTGTGGTTGTACCCTCTGGAAACATCTGCTATGCCTACAGTGGATTCCATAAGACCATAAGACATAGGAGTGGAAGTAAGGCCATTCAGCCCATCGAGTCCACTCCGCCATTTAATCATGGCTAATGGGCACTTCAACTCCATTTACCTGCACTCTCCCCATAGCCCTTAATTCCTTACGAGATCAAGAATTTATCAATCTCTGCCTTGAAAATATTCAACATCCCGGCCTCCACTGCACTCCGTGGCAATGAATTCCACAGGCCCACCACTCTCTGGCTGAAGAAATGTCTCCTCATTTCTGTTCTAAATTGACCCCTCTAATTCTAAGGCTGTGCCCCAGATCCGAGTCTCTCCACCTAGTTAAAACATGCATTGGCCAAACAGGCAGAAAACTAGCCACCAGGATACATGAACATTAACTCGCCACAAAACAACATGACCCACTCTCACTAGTATCTTTACATACAGATGAGGAAGGGCACCACTTCGACTGGGACAACACATCCATCCTAGGACAAGCCAAACAGAGACATGCACAAGAATTCCTAGAAGCATGGCATTCCAACCGGAACTCTATCAACAAACACATTGACTTGGATCCCATTTACCGCCCCCTGAGAAAAAGAACAGGAAATGACATCACCAACCCAAGGAAATCCAAACATATAAATAGCAAGCGGGCTACACCACCACTGTACTTCATCCGGAGGCTCATTGAAGATTAGATTAGATTAGATTAGATTACCTACAGTGTGGAAACAGGCCCTTCGGCCCAACAAGTCCACACCCATTTACCACCCCCTGAGAAAAAGAACAGGAAATGACATCACCAACCCAAGGAAATCCAAACATAAAAATAGAAAGCGGGCTACACCACCATTGTACTTCATCCGGAGGCTCATTGAAGATGTTGCCGAGTATGGTGCCGAAATGTCTGAAATCGAATCTTCCAGCTCAGCAAACAAACCACACCCACAGTATTCTAAATGGGCCTAATTAGAGTTTTATAAAGTCTCAGAAGCACATTGCTGCTTTTATATTCCAACCCTCTTGAGATAAGTGACAACATTACATTCACTTTCTTAAACACTGGCTCAACCTGCAAGTTAACCTTTAGAGAATCATGTACTAGCACTCCCAGATCCCTTTATATTTCGGTGATATGAATTTCCTCACCATTTAGAAAATAGTCCATGCCTGTATACTTCTTTTCTGAAGTGCAAGACCTCGCATTTGCTCACATTGAATTCATCAGCCATTTCCTGGACCACTCTCCTAAACTGTCTAAATCTTTCTGCAGCCTCCCCACCTCCTCAGTACTACCTGCCTGTCCACCTAACTTCATATCATCTTGGCAATCTTTGCTAGAATGTCCCCTGACCCTTCATCCAGATCATTATTATATAAGGTGAACAGCTCCAGCCACAACACTGAACCCTGCGGGACACCACTTGTCACCAGCTGCCATTCTGCAAAAGAACCTTTTATTCCAACTCTCTGCCTTCTGTCAGACAGATAATCCTCAATCCATGCCAGTAGCTCACTTCAAATACCATGGGCCCTCACCTTACTCAGCAG
>NC_057716.1:3577567-3581113 GCF_004010195.1 Chiloscyllium plagiosum | reverse complement strand
TGGACTGGTTGGCCCAAAGGGCCTGTTTTCACACGGTAGGGAATCTAATTTAATCTAATCTAATTCTTTGTCAGGAGGCTTAGGTTCATGCCCTTTCTGTTCCAGAAGGGCGTCTGCCAGTGCCTGGAAGCTTTAACAGAGAGAAAAGCACCAGGGTCGCTGTGGTGTATTATTTAGAATCATAGAATCCCTACAGTGTGGAAACAGGCCCTTCAGCCCAACAAGTCCACACCAACCCTCTAAAGAGTATCCCACCCAACTCATTCCCCTACCCTATTACTGCACATTTTACTCCTAACTAACACATCTCTGAACACTGAATTTTTAGGACTGTGGGAGGAAACCGGAGCACCGAAGGAAGCCCATGCAGACATGGGGAGAATGTGCAAACTCTTTGTTTTCTACTTTTTCTTGATTTTTCTTATTCTTACACTGCCACTGGTGGGCAGGCTTTGTAACTTGTTGTCTGTTAATGAGGTGATTGGTTAGCTTGATAGTAGGTTTTTTTCCTTTTTACATCATTGCTGTTTTGTGACGCTGTCTCTGTAAGCACTGTTAGTGACTTGTTAATTATTTTGTTTAATTTGTGGTGAGTTTATTGTTTTAAAAAATGAGTCTTTTTTTAAACAGAAGAGTCCTTACCCAATTGTGTCCTTATCCAATGAGATGCTGGCTCCAAAAGGGAAACATGGAAACTGGTGTTTGTGCTAAACTATGGATTTACAATAAAATGCTTGTAAGTCTCTGAAAGTCTTTTGTTGCCTCATTTAATATATGGATACCAGTGTTTAAAAAAAGTATCATCCAACACTCTTAAGGTGCTCAACCTCCCCCAACCCACCCCACCCACCCACATCTTGTTTCTCCCCCCAATACCCCAAAGCTTTCAATAACTCTCTGACTGAAGTACTTGACTGAACATACAACTCAGGAACAGGAGCAGGCTGTACAACGAAAATGGGTTGGCTCGCCATTCAAATACATCATGATTGATCTGATTGTCATCTCAAATCCACTTTCCTGTCCATTCCCAATAACCCATCAACCCTTGTATTAGCAAGAATATATCTACCTCTGCCTTAAAAGTTTTCAAGGGCTCTGCTTCCACCATGTTCTCAGGAAGAGTGATTCGCAATGATATTTTGTTTGTCAAATCTGTCTCAAATAGGCAACCCTTGACTTTCTGTTTCAATCAATTCATCTCTTCCTGTCTTAAACTGCAATAGATACAAGTTTCACAAGTCATGCTGCCCATTCCAGGTATTTGTCCAATAAACTTTCCCTGAACAGCTTCCAACACATTACATCCTTCCTTAAATAAGGTGACCCATACTGTACATAGAAGTCCAGATGGATCTCACCAATGTTCTGTATAACTGTAGCATAACATCCCTACTTTATTTAATTCCCCTCATGACAAATGATGATGTTCAAATAGCTTTCCTCATTTCTTGCTGTATGAAGATACCCAAATCCATCTGCATCTCGAAGCTTTCAATCTCTCACCATTTAAACTTCTTATTTTCTTTTGTTCCTGCCAAAATGGACAATTTTATGTTTTCCCATGTTATGGTCCATTTGCCAGAGCCCACTTTCTTTTCACCTAGCTAATCTCTTTCTGAACGTTTTTTCTTATATTTGTACATTAGCAAATCTTGCAAGAATATCTTATGTCCTCCATCTGAGTCTTCTGTGTAAATTGTAATTTGTAAATTGCACCACTTGAGGCCTCCGATCTCAGGACAAGGCTTTTAATTCACCCTCCTATATTTCCTACTGTGTCTGAACTTCCCCAAAAACTTCTGTTCCATGCAACCCTCTCCGTCTTTAATCCTGTGATTACCCTTTTCCCCATCAGGTTTCCACTCTCCTTGCCACCATCCTCAGCCCAGCTCAAGCCTTGGACTTAATGAAGCTTGCAAAATCCTCTAACCATTCCCTGTCTGACTGAAAATGTCCATTAGACTGATCTCTGGACATGGACCCTGACAGTCATGCCGCATGGATATTGTCTAGTTAATCCTCTGTAATGGAAGTGAAATCCTCATTTCCTTGCACAGCTAGCGAGTCAGAAACTTAATATCTATCCTCTATAAACCATTTCTCAATGTTGCCCACTGACAGAATTCCAATGACAATTTCTGTCCTCCATCATTCCTCAAACTCGGCAGCATGTGAGCCAAATGGCGTTCTTCCTGCCGGAGTTAGATCCTGGGTTTCTCAGTTTACAAACAATGGACATTTCAGTTATTGCACGTTATGTTTACTGAATCGTAACTAAAAATAAATTCACAATGAAAACACCAGGATAATGCAGAGAAAAACCTCACATAAACCATATTGCAGTGGGTTTCCAGCCATATGTATCCTTATTTTGTCCTCTTGTTAATGCAGTTCAGAAATTCAAAAGAATTGTTGTCAACTGGCTTCATATGACATTTAGCATTAATCTTGTCAGTCCAGTTTTTTTTAAAAAAGGAAGGCTGAATTTAAAGATGGTAATAAAGTTTTTAAAAACTACTGTTTTGCATCTGAGTTCTGGGGAAGGGTCACTTGACCTAAAACATTAACGTTGATTTCTCTCCACAGATGCTGCTCGACCTGCTGAACTTCTCCATCAATTTCTGTTTTCATTACAATTTTGCATTTCTCTTCTCTGTCTCTGAACATCACAAAATGCACTGAACTTAAAGCAGCTGACATTTTAAAGTTCAAGTGACAGTGTTTGTGTAGAAATGGCCATTTGTAAGGGATAGTTGTCAGAGGTTGACCAATTATTATTGAACGGTGCTTTTAAAGAAATGATTTCAAAAGAAAAACCCGAGCTGGGTTTTGTGACCTCCCACAGGGCATGTTTGCAGTGGAAGTGTTGACGTTTTGGAAGATTATCCAGTTCCTCCTCACCCACCCCTGTACCATTCAGAAGGAAAAACTAATAAAACGTGCTAAGAAACATACTGGTATTATATATGTCAAAATGGAACTCTAGTATGACCTGCAAGTTCATTTCCATGGATTACTGTGTTTTTCTTACTGAATTTTCCCTTGGGTATTCCCCAGAAACTGAGGGGCAATTCGAATCCCAATTAAGGCCACCCAGCCTTAGGCCCATTGAGGCCCTTTAATTTGCCAATTAAATGGCAATTAAGGTCCTCAGTCCTTTTTGACTGCTATAAAACACCATTTTAAAGGGGAGGAAAAAAAAACAAAAAAAAAAACACCATTTTGGATGTCCTGGGCGACTACGCACAGGTCCTGGGGGAGTATCTAAATGCCGGACTGCTGCCCCTTTCTTGGTGCAGGGCAGTCATTGTCCTGCTGCCAAAGAAGGGGGACCTTCGTTCGCTAAAGAACTGGCGTCCGGTCTCCCTCCTCAGCACGGACTACAAAATCTTCGCCAGGGTGTTGTCTTCCCGCCTGGCCTCCGTGCTGGCCCACATGATTCACCCGGACCAGTCCTACACGGTCCCGGGCTGGAGGATACACGACAACATCCACCTGGTCCGGGACCTGATCCATTTCTGTCGACGGGCTGGTCTGCCGAGC
>NC_057716.1:3567313-3576876 GCF_004010195.1 Chiloscyllium plagiosum | reverse complement strand
ACACAGACACCATGGGTGCTGGGGATAAAATAAGCACTACCGCACTTAGGTGGTAGTGTGGGGGTTAAAATAAAAAAAAAAGGAAAAAAAAAACAGGTGTGCTTGCCCTTTGATGTGAAGGGCAGTGTTTGTCACTGGCCACTCGGGTGTTTTCCTATCTTCCTGGTGGTGGAAATTGAATAAAGATTGGTGCACTTTGTGTCTTTCACTGTGTCTCACACCTGCACACACACACCATGGGTTCTGGGGTTAAAATAAGCACTACCGCACTTAGGCGGTAGTGTGGGGGTTAAATTTTTATTTAAAAAAAAAGAAAAAACAGGAGTGTTCAGGGAGTGGAGTGCATCATTTCTCCCTCCAATTCTATTTTGATTTAGTCCCTACCCTCCCCCTCACTGTTTGATCACACAGCACTGTCCTTTGATGTGAAGGGCAGTGTTTGTCACTGGCCACCTGGGTGTTTTCCTATCTTCCTGGTGGTGGAAATTGAATAAAGATTTGTGCACTTTGTGTCTTTCACTGTGTCTCACACCTGCAAAAATATAAACAGGTCCAGGCAGTGGGCCTTGGAGGGGGTCATTAGGCCCGACTGCCTGCCCCTCTTCACTGTTTTGATCACACAGCACTGTTCTTTGATGTGAAGGGCAGTGTTTGTCACTGGCCACTCGGGTGTTTTCCTATCTTCCCGGTGGTGTAATTTGAATAAAGATTCGTGCACTTTGTGTCTTTCACAGTGTCTTACACCTGCACACACACACCATGGGTGCTGGGGACAAAATAAGCACTAAAAAAAAAGGATAAACAGGAGGTGGAATTTGAATAAAGATTGGTGCACTTTGTGTCTTTCACTGTGTCTCACACCTGCGCACACACACCATGGGTGCTGGGGATAAAATAAGCACTACCGCACTTAGGTGGTAGTGTGGGGGTTAAAGGAAAAAAAAAATTAAAAGAAAAAAATAAAAAAAAAATAAATAAAACCAGGGGTAGACGTCCAGTACGTGGCCACCGCCATCCGACGCCTCAAAACGGCGGTGCTCGGACCCGACGTAGTACACCAGTTGGAGGACGCTCAGGTGTGCGGTGGGATCCCGTCCGCGCTCACCCCAGCCCGGACGGAATTTCACATTGGCCCCAAGGTCCCGTACTTCCCGCGGGAGCCTGTGCCCCACAACCTGAGCCGCCTCCGAAATTTTAATTTTGTCCCTTTAAAGGACGTAAAAAGTCGGGCCCTGTATCGATTGCTGCTGCACACAGTCCACCTCTTCTCCCTCATCCACCCTCCGGACACGCCTTGGCGTGCCCATTTGCCACCAGGCGGTGGGGATCCCCAGTGGAGGGCTCTCTACGCGGGAGTCCTCCCCCTTTCTCTCGGGGATCTGGGGTGGAGGGTGCTGCACGCAGCAGTCCCCTGCAACCGCAGATTGTGGCCGCTCGGATGTTTCTTTTCTTCCTGGTGGTGAAAATTTGAATAAAGATTCATGCACCTTGTGTCTTTCACTGTGTCTCACACCTGCACACACACGTCATCGGTGCTGGGGGAAAAAATAAGCACTACCGCAGTTAGGCGGTAGTGTGGGGGTAACTTAAAAAAAAAATACCATTTATGATTTGGTGGTGATAAGAACAAAATTGTCCAGAGATTTGTAATAGCATCTCTGACTGAAAATAAATCAATAATTTATAAAAATAAACCAACATGCAGGCCAATGGGCAAAGGCTGTTTTTAAATGCCTTAATCCATTTGTCTCATCAATTATGTTTGGCCCTCTGAGTATCAAGGCTGCTCTTTCTCAAGATGTCCTTACCTCATCCCTTTGTTCCTCCCTGCCTGGTCTCCAAACTCACCCCAGCAACCTCATTCCTCCCTTCATTCCCTCTTTAAGGGGTGTGGTTTCCTTCCCATGTTAAAGACCTGGTCCTGACTTCATGGTGTCCACCATCACTTTCCTTCCTGGAGATGTTTGCAATCCCAGCAGCTCACACGACTGAGTTCTAGTGCTGCTGGAATTTCTACATTGAGGGGCAGCTCTTGAGAATGAGATGTCTTTCCGCAGAGGGGTGTAGGTCTGGCCATCAACCTGTTTATGTGTGTGCTATTGCTGGTCTGTTTAGGACCAACTTCTACTCCAGGTAGGTGCAGGACAAGGGAATAGTATGACCCCTAACCATGCAAAAACCTTGAAATTAAACAAGACAGTCATGACCCTTTTTTGAATATGATTGTGGAGAGATAGCTGAGTCAATCAATCCATTACATGGAAAGTGTACATCTAACTAACTGATTTGACTTGGCCAATGAGCTCTGTGGTCAAGAACAGAACTGAAAATAATACATACAAGCTGTGGGTTTCAGTATGTTTGGGTATAACCAAATTGTTTGAAAACGTTAATCTCAAAAACTAGCTCATTAGAGCAAAGGCAGCCATTAATATGTTGTGCTGATATCGAGTCATAGAGTCATAGAGATGTACAGCATGGAAACAGATCCTTCAGTCCAGCCTGTCCATGCCGACCAGCTATCCCACCCCAATCTAGTCCCACCTGCCAGCACCCGGCCCATATCCCTCCAAACCCTTCCTATTCATATACCCATCCAAATGCCTCTTAAATGTTGCAATTTTACCAGCCTCCACCACATCCTCTGGCAGCTCATTCCACACATACACAAGGCCCCTGGGATACACTGATAACTCAGTGACTGTAAACTTGTTGTATTTAAACATCAAGCAGTCCCTGTGTGTACTCAGACGCAAATGCTGTATTTCTTTGTTTATTTTCCTTTTGCTGTTGCTGACTAAAACGTTTTCAACCATTTGTTGGCTTTGCAGTATGTGAAACCCCAGTATTGAATAGTGAGAAGATGTTATGCTACACCAGATATTAGGAACAGAGTAGCACTCCCTTAGGTAGGGTTCTAGGAGATGATGACATTTGGGATAGGTAACCTGTGATTTGTGTAGCTGCAAGTGATGGTTAAGTTGTTGGATGAGATTCTGAGAGATAGGATTTACATGCATTTGGAGAGGCAAGGACTGATTAAGAATAGTTAGCATGACTTTGTGCGTTGGAAATCGTGCCTCACAAACTCAATTGAGTTTTTGAGGAGATAGATGAGATAAAAAGATAGATGAGGGCAGAGCTGTAGATGTTATCTATATGGACTTTAGTAAAGACTTTGACAAGGTTCTGCATGGTAGATTGGTTAGTAAAGTTAGATCACATGGGATTCAAGGTGGGCTTGCCAATTGGATACAAAATTGGCTTGACAGAAAGAGACAGAGGGTGCAAGTGGAGGGTGGTTTTTTGGGACTGGAGGCCTGTGACCAGCTGTGTCCCACAGGTATTAGTACCAGGTCCACTGTTGTTTGTCATATATAGAAATGATTTGGATGAGAATTTAGGAGGCGTGGTTAGAAAGTTTGCGGATGACACCAAAATTGGTGGTATTGTGGAAAGTGAAGAAGATTTTCTAAGATTACAGAGATCTTAATCAATTGGGCCAATTGGCTGTAGTGTAGGAGATGAAGTTTAATTTGGATAAATGCGAGGTATTTTTTTTGGTAAAATAAACAAGAGAAGGACTTATACAGTTAATGGTAGGGTCCTGGGTAATATTGTCAAATAGAGAAACCTTGGGTTCAGGTAGTTTGTTCTTTGAATGTTGTGTCACAGGTAGACAGGGTGGTTAAGAAAATGTTTAGTATGTTTGCCTTCATTGCTCAGACCATTGAGTAAGGAGTTAGGATGTCATGTTGAGGTTGTTCAGAATGTAGGTCCAAGCTAAAGATCATCGCCAGAAACCTGGAGGAAAAGCAGGTGAAGCAGGTGTGCTGGGACCAGTCAGAAACACTATAGTGGTGTTGAGAAAGCAAATCAGTTTAAAGGGGTCTTCACTCTTTGGTACCAATTACCTAAACAGCAGAGATCTTTCCCATGTTGACATTGGCAAGCCTGTGAAGGGACACGTGGGGAAGATTGCCCACATGGATGGTCCCCGTCTGCCACAAATTGAATACCAACAGCAGTGGCATGAGGCCCTTATGTTGGCCTTAAGTAGTTACATGTGCGCTTCAATTGGCTCAGAATGGAAAGGAAGCCCTAGACCTTTCCCACCCTGAGGAATCAGGAAGCAGAGGAGCTTTTGCACAAAGCTTCACATCCAATTATATAATTCCCTAATTCCTGGCTCACCTCAGGGGGAGAATTAAATTTCAGTCACAATGTTAGTAATTTAAAATACCTTAAGCTATTTCATATTTGCTTTAGTTTTTATATGATGTCCTTAGACTAATGTAGTGCCTTGGTTGAACAGTCCTCTCAAGCAATGCATTGATGTGTTATTGTATGCTGAAATAATATATGGAAACATATTATAAATATATGTATAGATCTCACTGATGATCACAATCCCAAACAATATCTTCCTCATGAGCCAGGGACATTTCAAAAGCTATGTCATGATACACATTTTATATTCTCAGTAACCACATGTTAAATTTCTGATTGCAAATCAGATTACTGTGCAGTTAACAAATGGAGATTAAGATGTCTCATGAAGAAATTGAAATATTATGAGACTAATGCTTAAAACTATGGTTGCAAATTTCTTGACTATCATAATCTCAATGGAATAGCAACAGAAAACCCCATTTACAAACATATGTAAGAGCAGCAGATGTACTCCATTCAGACCGTCAAGGCTGCTCTGTCATTCAGTAAGCTGTGTTCCAAGTTTTACATTTCTATCTAGCCTGATAACATTTGATTCCCTTTCCTAACATTATCCATCTACCTATGCTTAAAAGTATTGAATTAACCCATCTCCATTGCATTCTGAGACTGAGAGTTCCAAAGTCACACAACCTCTTATAGAAGCTGTTTCTCCACAATGGTTTGCTAAGATGGTTAACCCTAAATTTAAACCAATGGGCCCTGGTTCTGGACTCTTTCACAAATGGAAATATCCTTTTCAGGTCCATCTTATCAAGTCAGCTGAGAGATGCTGAATCCATTTACTGATATGTAAATTAGCAATTTGTGGAGATTAAAACATTTAAGCACTTGATGTTCCACCAGTAGTTACATTTGATTTTGCCCAGTAGTAAGAGCAATGGCCCTCTGGGACAATTTTATGGGTCACTCAAAACAATTTAGATGTCAATGAACAGTCTAGCTCAATCAGATGTTAGTCACAGGAAGTCTGAAAAGTTAGCTGATGTATCTAAAGAACTGCTGTTAGCTGACTGTGTAACCTAAGGAACTATTTGCTAGTTTCATGCTGTGGAAAAGGTTAAAAATAAAAAGAAGCTGTGATCCATTGTTATTCAGTGGAGCTGGCCCTCAAACAGCATTTGTTTGATGCAACTGAGAAAGAATAGAAGATCTGAGAAATTCAGTGCCAATACCCTAGTTAGGCAAAAAGATAAAACTGTACTGGTAATTAAGTGCTTGTAAGTACTCTTGGTAATTCTAGGAAATGTGGTCTTGGGAGAAGAGGTTAAACTCTCAGGATATATAAGGTCTGTGATGAAGAAGCTTTGAGGTAACTCTGAAGCTAAATCTGCAAAAATGATGAACCAGAATCTCTCATGAAGGAGACAAAATTTGATGACCGAAATGTCAGTAACATCTAGGTGAGAAATCATAGATTATGTCTTGACTTAATCCATTATTTGAAGTGTCATGAGGGAGGGGTGGTTTTGATAACACTTTGGCTATTACTTCGTATTTACCTGGTAATCTGGTAATCTGGATTGATTTACTTATCTAACTTTGCAAAGTACAGTTTATTTTTGTTGATTTGAAACCATGGAATCTTGTGGCCGAATTCACCTAGTACACACCTGGGATTCCAGACTTTGTCTATTCTAAATAAAGAAAATGTTATAATTCCCTAAACATTTGAGTTACAAAGAAAGGATGTACAAAGTTAAAAATCACACAACACCAGGTTATAGTCCAACAGGTTTAATTGGAAGCACACTAGTTTTCGGAGCGACGCTCCTTCATCAGGTGATGTGGAGGACTCGATTGGAACACAGAGTTTATAGCAAAAATTTGCAGTGTGATGTATCTGAAATTATACATTGAAGAATTGATTGTCTGTTAAGCCTTTCATCTGTTAGAATACAGTGATAGTTTCACTTCTTTCATGTGTAAATCGCAAAGCCTTTTTTTAAAAGTTGCATTCTCGAGTTAGCTGTTCACAATGGTGTTAGCTAGACAATATGTTGAAGGTGTTGGCCCCCTGTGTTCTCTGTCTATGACCTGATGTTTAGATTGATTCTAATCTAAAAAGTGAGATAACAGAGTTTTACATAAATTCATGCAGTTTTTGAGCTCAGAGTTCTACATGAATGTATGCAGTTTTTGAGCAAAGTGCAATGTAACTCTGCAAGTACAAATAAATTCACCACACAAAACTGTAATGACCTCCTCAGGAGACAGACACGGGGTGCAACTGACAGGGTATCCTTCGTTGTTCAGTACTTCCCAGGGGCTGAAAAATTATGCCATGTTCTTCGTGACCTGCAACACATTATCAATGAGGATGAGCACCTCACCAAGACCTTCCCCACACCTCCACTACTTGCCTTTAAACAACTGCCAAACCTCAAACAGATTGTTGTTCGTAGCAAACTGCCCGGCTCTCAGGTCAACTCCAGACAACCCTGTCACGGTAGGCGCTGCAAGACGTGTCAGATTGTGGACATCGATACCACTATTACGCATGGGAACACCTCCCACCGTGTACATGGCAGGTACCCATGTGACTCAGCCAACATTGTCTATCTTATACATTGCAGGCAAGGATGCCCAGAGGCATGGTACATTGGGGAAACCGAGCAAAGGCTACGGTAACGGATGAATGGGCACCGCACATCAATCAACAGACAGGAGGGTTCCCTCCCAGTTGGGGGACATTTCAGTGGTCCAGGACATTCAGCCTCGGACCTTCGGGTGACCATCCTCCAAGGTAGACTTCGGGACAGGCAGCAGAGGAAAGTGGCCGAGCAGAGGCTGATAGCTAAGTTCGGTACCCATAGGGAGGGCCTCAACTGGGACCTTGGGTTCATGTCACATTACAGGTGATCACCATTGCACTACACACACACACACAGATATTCCTACACACACACACTGCCACATACACATGGACACAGGTACACACAGACGCGCACACAGACACCCACGGATACCCTTATAGACACACACGCTCCCACACATGCACCCCCTCACAGACATAAGACACTCTGCACTCACTACACACACACACACACACACACACACACACTTTCTCACACTCACAACCCCCACCCCAGACAGACACACAGACAGACAGACAAAGATCCACATGCACACATATATTTTGTGTGGTGAAATTTTTTGTACTTGCAGAGTTACATTGCACTTTGCTCAAAAACCGCATACATTCATGTAGAACTCTGAGCTCAAAAACTGCATTATTTATGTAAAACTCTGTTATCTCACTTTTTAGATTAGAATCAATCTAAACATCATGGCATAGACAGAGAACACAGGGGGCCAACACTTTCAACATATTGTCTAGCTATCACCATTATTAACAGCTTACCCGAGAATACAACTTTAAAAAAAGGGTTTTGTGATTTACACATGAAAGAAGTGAAACTATCACTGTATTCTAACAGATGAAAGGCTTAACAGACAATCAATTCTTCAATGTATAATTTCAGTTACATCACACTGCAAATTTTTGCTATAAATTCTGTGTTACGATCGAGCCCTCCACATTCAAGTGATGAAGGAGCGTCGCTCCGAAAGCTAGTGTGCTTCCAATTAAACCTGTTGGACTATAACCTGGTGTTGTGTGATTTTTAACTTTGTACACCCCAGTCCAACACCGGCATCTCCGAATAAAGAAAGGATGGATCAGCTGGGATATTTTCACTGGAGCGTAGGATGTTGAAAGGTGATCTTATAGAAGTTTATGCTATCAAAAGGGGCATAGATAAGGTGAATAGCAAAGGACTTTTTCCTAGGGTTAATGGTAGGAATATTTTTCTAGGATGGGAGATTTCAAGATTAGGGGCACAATTTTAAGATGAGAGGAGAGAGATTTAAAAAAGGCATGAGGATCACATTTTTTATATGGAGGGTGGTTCATGTGTGGAATGAACATCCTGAGGAAGTGGTGGATGTGGGCACAACTACAATGTTTAAAAGACATTTAGATAAGTACATGAAAGGAAAAGCTTGGAGGAATATGGGCCAGGAGCAGGTAGGTGAGGCTAGTTTAGTTTGGGATTATGTTCAGTATGACAGGTTGAACAGAAAGGTCTTTCTCTATGCTGTTTGACTCTGTGACTAAGCATCACACGTGAAGTGGAGCAAAAGAGCAAATTTCTGTTTATCCTCGGAAATATGAGGGGTGGTAGCACTTTGTCTTCACTTAAAGGGACCACTAGCTCCTCTAAAATGTTTAGAACACCTCTTGAAATCCTTTTACCTGTAAAATGTACACTGTAAAATGTCTCACTGCAGTTATTTCCAGAAACTAGCATCATTGCCGGTTTATCATTAACTGATAAACAAATAATTCTGTGTTCATGATTTGAGTGGAACAAAGTTTCCCATATCATAACATTTATCCAAGGCTGATAAATCTCCAAATGCAATTTACATTGTAAGTATAGTTTGCAGTACACAAATAGTTGTTGATGTTGTTTGAGTGATTGAGCATTGTGCCACAGCAGTAATGTAGCTTAATTACTTTTTTTTCAATGATGGCGCAGTTTTTTCTGTACCTGAAGAGGATATGCTTATTAGATATTAATGTTGTGCCTAAGGTGCCACTAATATTTGAAAAACACAGTTGTAAGCTGACCACTTTGAAGCCAGTGTTACTGATAATGTCAGCTTGAAATTGAAATCAGAGTGATAAAATACTTTGCTTTTATTCTAAACAGTAGCACAAATGTTACAGAGAATACAAGGTCCTGACACAGTTGAAACTTTATTGCTGGAACAGCACAGCAGGTCAAGCAGCATCCAGGGAACAGGAGATTCGACGTTTCGGGCACAGGCCCTTCTTCAGGGATGAGCCTCATCCCTGAAGAAGGGCCTGTGCCCAAAACGTCGAATCTCCTGTTCCCTGGATGCTGCCTGACCTGCTGTGCTGTTCCAGCAATAAAGTTTCAACTTTGATCTCCAGCATCTGCAGACCTCACTTTCTCCTCCAAGGTCCTGACACAGTCAAGGGTGAAAATCCTGTTGCTGTCTGTCCCTTTTGAATTAAAAATAAATACATCCCATGAAATGAAACAGAGTCATATTTCAATCACATACAAATGCAATATATTAATGAATCATCAAAGATCTCACTGAAATAAGACATAAGTTAACTAGGTAAAAACAATGACTGCAGATGCTGGAAACCAGATTCTGGATTAGTGGTGCTGGAAGAGCACAGCAATTCAGGCAGCATCCGAGGAGCAGGAAAATCGACGTTTCGGGCAAAAGCCCTTCATCAGGAATAAAGGCAGAGAGCCTGAAGCGTGGAGAGATAAGCTAGAGGAGGG
>NC_057716.1:3548349-3563109 GCF_004010195.1 Chiloscyllium plagiosum | reverse complement strand
TCCCCACCCCCACCCTCCTCTAGCTTATCTCTTCACGCTTCAGGCTTACTGCCATTATTCCTGATGAAGGGCTTTTGCCCGAAACGTCGATTTTCCTGCTCCTCGGATGCTGCCTGAACTGCTGTGCTCTTCCAGCACCACTAATCCAGAAAGACGTAAATTAAGTTAATTTTTATCTAAGTTATTAACATTTATAAAATATAAATTCAGTCTTGCCATAATAGCGATCTACAATGAAAGAAATAAAGTCAATATTTATCTGAATAAGACTACTCTGGCTAGATTGTAATGATGCTCCTCACGAAATAGGATAGATTTTCCTTATTATTGAGTATATGGCAGCCCTGGAAACATCGTCCCTTTTCCTCAGGAAATGTCTATTCAATCCTCAGCCACTAAAATTCATTTTAAAGTCATTTCAAAAATATAAATATTATTTCAATGGAAACTAGCTCCCAAGAGATTCATTATAACCAATTTACATTTCATGAATAATAAGTATGTTAAGCTGAATAATTTCATTAATATGATAAGTTTTAGAGACTAGTCATGGGTGTTCTCTTTAAGCAATTGACTGCTAAAGGTATAACATTAAAACACACATTGTGCATATGTCAGTGACCCAGAGCAATCTAAACTAATTATACTCAGATAGGCCACAATACTTCAGCACTGTTAGATTTATGCAAAACCTTTATGGTTGACACACTCTTTAATTAGTGAAGTATGCATACTTATCCCTAGGTTAGCTTAGCAGGAGGAAAACTGTCTTGTTTTTTGCAATTAGACTTTATAATTTTATCCTAAAATGTATTTTCATGAGGATACTTAAGTTGGCTGCAATATGCAGATGGATCCTGTCACTTTCTGGACATGCATAACTTACAACATTTTTATTTCTTATATTTGCATTCAGAAATGTTCACTATGTGATTCCCTCTGAGGAGTTTTCAAATGGGAGATTCAAACCTGTAACTAAGTCTTGTGTTCTGACCTATCACTTGGGTCTTAAAAACTAAATGTATGAAAGATTTGTTTTGTAAGCTTGTGAAATGTCTCTGCTCTCAATACAATTAGCTTACACATTAATCATCAATGAAGGATTGATTAAAATAACATTTTTTTTATGAGTAACTCTTTCTGAAACAACCCATACTTCAAAATGTTGGTCAGATAATATCTTTGGCTGTTTAATCACTCACAGTACGTGTTATGGAGTAAAGAGTAAACTACAACTTTAAGAATACTTACTGAGCATGGTTTCTTAAGGAGTCAAAACGATGATTGAATAAATGAAACTGGAATCTGGAGTCTGCAGTGTTCCAGAAGATATCCTCTCTTCCCATCCCTTACGAATAGCCATCTTTTATAAAGCTTGTTAATGTTCCCTTTCAAGAGTGCAGACCCGATTTCATTTCATGGTGGCAGACAGTGACTGTACCCATGTAATGGAGGCAAACGGTGAAGAGTGCTTGAGGCTGATGGCAGTGATACCACAGTGCTGTGCATAAAGGCTGAATCAGACTCAATAAACTGAGCCCAGAAATGAAAGAAAAAGCCTGAACCGAAAGTCAGCTGCAGCAGGAAACATCAAGAAACAGAGTGCAAGACCCACTGCAAGGTTTGGATTACTAGCAGGGAAAAGGCTACATGAAGTAATCTGCCCCTTTGTTGTAATTTGTAATGAATTCACTTTTCAGTCTTTGGAACTCTCAAGAAGTCGGGTCCAGTTTGCCCAATTCTCTCCGTCAAATAGTCCTGGCACTCCAGGATTAAGTCTTTGTTGCACTCCATCTATTAACAAAAACATATTTTCTGAGATAAGGACAATAAAATTGCACACTGTACTGCAGATACTATCTGGTTAAGCTCCTATACAATTGAACAATATTCAAAATGTGTTGCTATAATGGCCAATATTCCGTTAGCCTTCCTTACAGTCTAATGCATATACCTACTTGTTAGACTTCAGTGACATATCAACATGGACACCTAGGTCCCTTTTACATTTTTCAACCTCTTACTGTTGAAGAAATAATCTGCACATCTATTTCTCCAATTAAAGTGGATAACCTCACATTTTTTCACATAATCTTCTATCTGCCATTTCTATGACCATTTACTAAGCCTGTCCAAAACCTCCTGAAACCCACATTGCTTCCTCGTAGCACACATTCCCAATTATCTTTGCATCATCTATGGCACGGTGGCACAGTGGTTAGCACTGCTGCCTCACAGCGCCAGAGACCCGGGTTCAATTCCTGCCTCAGGCGACTGACTGTGTGGAGTTTGCACATTCTCCCCGTGTCTGCGTGGGTTTCCTCCAGGTGCTCCGGTTTCCTCCCACAGTCACAAAGATGTGCGGGTTAGGTGAATTGGCCATGCTAAATTGCCCGTAGTGTTAGGTTAAAGGGGTAAATGTAGGGGTATGGGTGGGTTGCGCTTCGGCGGGTCGGTGTGGACTTGTTGGGCCGAAGGGCCTGTTTCCACACTGTAAGTAATCTAAGATTATTTAGGCGCTAGCTCCAAATCATTGATATATGCTGTGAACTGCTGGAGTCCAAGTGCTGATCCCTGCAGTATTCTGCTAGTCACAGTCTACTCAGTCACAAGTCACTAAAATGACCCATCTATTGTGAATCTCTGTTTTCTGTCTATTAGCCAATCATTAATCCAAGTCAGTACCTTCTACCACATATGCAATATTTTGCTTCTGAGCAGCCTCTTCTGGGGAACTTTATCAAAAGCCTTCTTAAAATCTAAGTATACTACATCCATTGGGCAATTCTTTATCAATTTTGCCAGTAACATCTTCAAATAACTCCAACAAGTTTGTCAAACACAATTTCCCAAACAATGGCCAATCATTTTTAACCAGATGTCTACTTATCCCCTCCTACAAAACAGATGATTATTATAACTCTATCAGGCCTACAGTTCCCTGCTTTCTCTCTTGTTACCTTCTTAAATTATGGCTGACATTTGCTATTTTCCAGTCCACAAAAGACGTCTACAAAAGATCAGGCAGATTGAGGAGACTGAGAAGAAACATTAGGGCCAGGTAGCAGGTGGGTAGGAAATATTTGACTCCATTGATATTTCAGACACGCAACAATATTTCTGGTAGGGAGAAAGGTAAAACAACTAATGTTAAATTGGGTACAAGGACAAGTATAAATTTTGAAACAGCTCTGTTTAAGTAAGCTTCTTAATGCTCATGTACAAGAGTATAAATTTGATCTTACTAAAGGTGTAAACTGAATGTAAAAAGTGCAATAGTGGCCCAATAATCTATCCCAATTTTCCTTTCCAAAAGTGGGCAATGTAAAGCAGGCAAACATTTCAAGATTATATATTTTGCATTATTGCCTGAGGTTACACAATGAATGGACATGACTCTTTTTTCCTTTTGCCTCTATAATGGGGTGATGATATAATTAGCTGATGGGGACCTGATGGAGGAGCTGGCCACTGTTGACTAGAAGGGAAGCCTAGCAGGAATGATAGTGGAGCAGCAACAACAGGAGTTTCTGGGGATAATTTGGGAGACCTAGCAGAAATTCATCCAAAGGAAGAAGCATCACACTAAGGGGAGGATGAGGCAATCATGGCTGACAAAATCACACAATACCAGGTTATAATCCAACAGGTTTCATTGGAAGCACTAGCTTTCGGAGCACTGTTCCTTCATCAGGTGGTGACAAGGGACAAGGGATGGTGACAAGGGAAGTCAAGAATAGCAAAAAATCAAAAGAAAAAGCATGTAAAATGACAAAATTGAATCGAAAACCAGAAAACTAGGAAGCCTTTAAAAACCAGCAAAGGACAACTAAAAAAGCTTAAAGGTGGTGAAGATGAAATATGAGGGTAATATAGTTATTTAAGTAAAAGAAGTTTGCAAAGTTTTTTTAGATATATAAAAAGATAAGATAGAGGCAAGATTGGATATTGGAACCCTGGAAAATGAGGCTGGAGAAGTTGTAATGGGGAACAAACAAATGGCGATGGAACTGAATAAATGTTTTACATCAGTCTTCTCAGTGGAAGACATAGTAGCATACCTGAACGTCAAGAGAGGCGGGGGAGAGAAAGGCGTAATGGCTATCACTAAGGAGAAGGTACCTAGGAAGCTGAAAGGTCTGAGATGGATAAATCATGCAGACCAGATGGATTATGCCCCAGTATCCTGAAGGAGGTCGCTGTGGAGATTGTAAAGATGGTGATCTTTCAGGAATCACTGGAGTCAGCAAGGGTTCCAAGACTGGAAAATGACGACTGCAACACCTTTGTTTTAGAAAGGAAGAAGCAGAAGCCAGGAAACTATAAGCTGGTGAGCCTGACCTCGGACATTAGTAAGATTTTAGAATCCGTTACTAAAAATGAGATTGCAGAGTATTTAGAAGTGCACAGTAAAATAGGTTTGAGTCAGCAGGGCTTCATCAAGGGAAGGTCATGCCTGACAAATCATTTAGAATTCTTTGAAGAGTCAATGTGCAAGTTAGATAAAGGAGAGGCAGTGGATATGATCTATTTGGATTTACAGGAGGCCTTTGGCAAGATGACATGGAGGAGGTTGGAAAATAAAATAAAACCTCATTGTGTTAGGGACAAGACACTGGCATGGATAAAAGATTGCATGACTGGCAGAAAGCAGAGAATAGGGATAAAGGGGTCTTTTTCAGGATGGCAGCCAATTTAGTGGAGTTCTGCAGGGGTCAATGTTTGAACCACTATTATTCATGATGTACATGGACAGAGAACTGAGAGTATTGTTGCTAAATTTACAGATGACACAGATAGGTGGAGGGGCAGAGGTGTAGACTATTTTCTCTATAGGATACACTTCAGAAATCTGAAGCACAAGGGACTTAGGAGTCTTAGTTCAGGATTCTCTCAAGGTTAACATGCAGATTCAGTTGGTAGTTCAGATGGCAAATGCAATATGAGCATCCATTTCAAGAGGGCTGGAATACAAGAGCAGAAATGTTCTATTTGGGCTATATTAAGCTCTGGTCAGGCCACAATCGCAGTATTGTGAACAGTCTGGGCCCTGTATCTAAGAAAGAATGTGCTGGCATTGGAGGGCGTCCAGAAGAGGTTCAGAAGATTGATCTTGGGAATGAAAGGTGAGTCATACGAGGAGCGGTTAAGGACTCTGGGTCTGAGATCAAAGGAATTTAGAAGGATGAGGGGAGATCTGATTGAAACTTACAGAATACTGAGATATTTGGGTAGAGTAAATGAAGATGTTTCCACCAGTAGGAGATCTACTTTCCACCACTAAAACCCAAGGGCACAGCCTCAGAATGACTGAGATGAGGAGGAATTTCTCCAGCCTGAGGGTGGTGGATCCATTGTCACAGTTGGCTGTGGAGGCCGAGTCATTAAGTGTATTGAAAACAGAGATAAATACTTTCTTAATTAGTAAGGGTATCAGGGGTTACAGGGAGAAGGCAGGAAAGTGGGGCTGAGAAACACATCAGCTAGAATTGAATGCCAAAACAGGCTCAATAGGTCAAATGGCCTAATTTTGCTCCGATATCTTATGGTACAGGTTTTGCGATCACAGTCTTTCCAGTTAATCTTGGATGGTGAGCTGCTTACAATTGCTGTGTGGCAGATTGCTGAAAGTGTGAACTGATAGTGTTGCAGTGATGGAATCAGAGTATCTGGGGTCTGAATGAACAAGGCAAGCAACTGTATGTCTGCTGAATCAATCAATCACATTAAAAGGTTGTGAAATTTAAACTACTAGAACAGAGAAGGTAGTGTGGAAGAGGGTGGAGGCATTTTCAAGTCAGAGACAGAAATGGAAAAAAAAGAAAATAAAGATTGAATTAAGAGATAAAGAAAGAACATAATAAAAAGCAGTGTTGAGCACATTTTAACTGCTTTAATTCAGAGACTCACTGTTTAGAAACAGTTTGTCCAAGAATTTTTGAGCAGACCTACACAACCAACTTGTGGCACTGCAATCAATACAGAAGTAATGAATGTGCTGGTTCTTTTGCTTATTCTAATGATCTAATTTCTCTAATTTGGCAGTCAGGGTGTTTGCTTTGGAGCACGTCCATATGGGATTCATTATTTGTGTGAAAAAGTGTGGTACTGGAAGAGCACAGCCTGTCAGGCAGTATCTGAGGAGCAGGAGAGTCGACGTTTTGAGCATTAGCTCTTCATCAGGAAGGTCAACATTTCAAACATAAGCTCTTCATCAGGAAGATATTTCCAACCACAGAATGGATGGAATGTGATAGGTGAATGAAGGTGGGGGGTGATGGTGATAGGTCAGAGTGGAGGGTGGAACGGGTAGGTGGGAAGGAAGATGGACAGATAGGACAGTTCAAGAGGGCAGTGCTGCATTGGAAGGTTGGATCTGGGTTAAGGTGGTGGGAGGAGATATCAGGAACCTGGTGAAATCGACATTGATCCCGTGTGGTTGGAGAGTCCCAAGGTGGAAGGTAAGGTGTTCTTCCACCAGTCGTTGGGTGGCTGGAATGTGGCAGTGGAGGAGGACCAGGACTTGTATGTCCTTGGTGGAGTGGGAGCCAGAGTTAGTGTTCAACCACAGGGCAGTGAGGTTGTTTGATGCGTGTTCCAGGAGATGTTCTCTGAAACGTTCTACAATTTGGTGTCCTGTCTCCCCAATGTTGAGGAGACCACATCGAGAGCAACAGACTTAGTAGATGAGGTGTTTGGATGTGTAGGAAAATCTCTGACAGATGTGGAAGGATCCTTTGGGGCCTTGGATGGAGGTGAGGGGGGAGGTGTGGGTGCAGGTTTTACACCACTTGCGGTGGTAGGGGAAGGTGTCAGATAGTAGAGGATCAGTGGGTGATCAAAGGAAGTCACAGAGGGAATTGAATGCTGAAAGGGGTGGGGAAGGAAATATATCTCTGGTGTTGGGATCTGATTGTAAGTGGCAGAAATGACAGAGGATGGTGTGATGCATCCAGAGGTTCATGGAATGGAAGGTGAGGACCAGTGGGGTTCTGTCTTTGTTACAATTGGAGAGGTGGGGTTCATGGATGGAGGTGCGGAGAGTGGAGGAGATGCACTAGAAGGTAACTAGGGGCAATTCCAATCCTTGAAGTAGGATGCCTTCTGGGATGTTCTGAAGTGGAATTGGTTCTCGTGGGAGCAGATGCGTGGACACAGTGGAAATGGAACTAAGAGACTGTGTTTTTATAGGAAGTGGTGTGGGACAAGGTTAGTCCAGGTAGCTGTGGGAGTCAGTGAGTTTGAAGTAGATGTCCGAGTTGAATCAGTCGTCGGAAGTGGAGATGGAGAGGTCCAGGAAGGGGAGGAGATGTCTGAGATGGTCCAGGTGAACCTGAGCTCAGAGTGAAAGGTGTTCGTGAAGTTAAAGAACTGTTCGATCCTCTCGTGGGAGCACGAGATGACACTGATACAGTCATCAATGTAGCAATGGAAAAGTTGGGGAATGGTATCAGTGTAACTATGGATGATGGACCTGTTCCATGTACCTGACAAAGAGGCAGGAATAGCTGGGGCCTATGCAGGTGCCCATGGCTACCTGTTTGATCTGAAGGAAGTGGGAGGATTCAAAGGAGAAATTGTTGAGGGTGATAACCTGTTCAGCCAATCGAATGAGTGTGTCGGTGGAAGGGTATTGGTTGGGTCAGCGGGACAGGAAGAAGTGGAGGGCCAGGAGGGCTTTGTCATGGCTGATGGATGTATACGGACCTGGATATCCATGGTGAAGATGAGGCGTTGGATGCCAGGGAAACAAAAGTCATGGAGGAGGTGGAGGGCATGGTTTATGTCCTGAAGAGAGTTCATGGAACAAAGGGGACAGGATGGTGTCAAGATTTGCAGACATAGGTTTGGTGGGGCAGGAGCAGGTGGAGACAATGGGTCTACCAGGACTGTCAGGTTTGTGAATTTTGGGTAGGAGGTAGAATCGGGAAGACTATGAGGTTGGAGGCTGTGGATGGGAAATCCCCTGAGGTGATGAGGTTGTGGATGGTCTGGGAGATGATGGTTTGGTGATGGGAGGTGAGATCATGGTCAAGGAGGCAGTAGGAGGAGGTGTCCGTGAGTTGGCACCTGGCTTCAGCGGTATACAGGTCAGTGCGCCAAACCGGCACAGAGCCCCCCCTTGCCTGCTGGTTTGATGATGAGATTGGGGTTGGAGAGAAGGGAGCTGCATGTTGCGAGGGTGAGAGGTTGAAATGGGAGAGAAGGGTGAATAGTTTGAGGCAGTTAATGTCACAGCAGCAGTTGGAGATGAAGAGATTGAGGGTAGGTAACAGACCAGCCCAGGGTGTCCAAATGGATGGAGTGTGTTAGAGGCAGGTGAAGGGGTCCTCAGAGGATGGATGGGCGACCTGATGGAAAAAATAAGCATTGAGCCGGGGGTGGTGAAAGAAAAGTTTGATTTTGTGATGCATGTCGAATTTGTTGATGTGGGAGCATAATGGGATGAAGGTGAGGCCTTTACTGAGGACTGATCATTCATCGGCAGTAAGGGAGAGGTCTCAGCGGATGGTAAATCATGGCAGGGCTGGGAGCAAGGAGCTGGTGTGGGGCTTGATTTGGAAGTGAGGGCGGAGACTGTCTCTGGAGTGGGGGTGGTCATGGTATCTTGGGTGATGTCACCAAAGGAAGTGACGCATACCATGGGTGTCAGGGAGGCAGAAGTAGTGCCTTCAGTGGCATCCGTGGGGGCGGAAGTGACATTCCATGTGACGTTCGCGATGTCTTTGACGGTGGCTGCGTGTTCGTTGGCGGTGTTCCAGTGAGTGACGTCAGTGGGAGCGGAAGTGGCTGAGACAGCAGCAACTTCATGGAGGTACTAGTGGCAATCACAGAGGCAGTTGTCCTGGCGACGACTGTGAAGGCGGTTGTCTTGGTGGCTTGCAGTGGCGGCATAATCAGCACTGGATGCAGTCAGTGAGGCAGTGGGGGTGGAAGTTGCGCCATCATTAGTCACGGCTTGGTGGTTGTAGACGCCACATAGCTAATGGCATCTGAGCAGTTCTGGAGCCAGGGGAGGGTCAGGAATGATCGAGGAATCCCACGTTTGGAAGAAAGTACATGAAAGTTTGGTGTCCTTACATTCCTAGATGTCCCATAGGCTGGAGAAAAAGTGTTTGTTGAGCGTGTGCATTCTTCTCAGGATGAAGAATCCCATCCACAACCTCATAGTCTGGGAACCCTGCACCGCCCTGTGAACAAACACTTCACTTCCCCCTCTCTATCCACCATGGACATGCAAGTCCTGGGCCTCATCCACCGCCAAACCCTAACCACCCAATGCCTGAACAAAGAACACCTTATCTTCTGCCTTGCGACCCTCCAACCACACAGGATCAATGTTGATTTCACTATTTTCCTGATCTCCCCTCCTCCCACCTTATCCTGGATCCAACCCTCCAACTGGGCACTGCTCTCTTGAACTGTCCTACCAGTCTATCTTCCTTGGAAGATTCCCCCTTCAACTCCTGGCTTATCCACGTACAGCCTTCACTGAAAGGCTGTTGCTCTTATGTTCAGCAGCTATCAATTGTTGATTCCCCTGCTCCTCCCCTGACCTGCTGTGCTTTTCCAGCACCACACATTTTGACTCTGATCTCCAGCATCTGCAGTCCTCACTCTCTCCTCATTATTTGTGTGTTCTACTTCTATATCAGAGTTTCTGGGAGTGAAAGATTGATAGCTGCTGAACATAAGAGCAACAGCCTTTCAGTGAAGGCTGTACGTGGATAAGCCAGGAGGTGAAGTGGGAATCTTCCAATAATTAACTAGGAAGGATGGAGTGCCTGGAGGACAACATCTAGTAAGAGATTGTTGTCCAGTTGACATTAATTAAATATTAGGTTTGTACAATGGCAGCAGCAAGATGAAGTCTTAGAACAGAATCTCATGATTTTTTCAAAGTCCGAGTTGCGTTGAGATTTTTGGAGGGCTAATCTTTTTTTCCATGAGCTTCAGAGGTTCTCTCACCTGATCTAACCAAACGTATCTTGGCCCAATAGCGTATTTCACCTTTGATTTCTACCCCATCTTAATACAACTCTCTGGACAACCTCCAAAGACAGGAATCTGTGGTGCTCGTGGCATCTCTAAAATGCCGCAGTGTGCTTGGACAAGCACTGGCTACCCTGCTCACTCACAGACAGTCAAAACATGGCAAAGAAGGGGATGATAGCATGTGGCATTACGGCTTGTCCTGCCAAATGAGTATCTACCACTCTGCATGCCACTGCCACTCTACCATTAGCCCCATTATCACCCTCAATCATTGCACACCATTTACAAACACTACCTGAGGTGCCTTCCCTCTGTTTTATCTTGTAGGTTCTGCAAGCCTACCAATGATGTCTGCTCAGGTGGCTGGCTGTAGAAGCATCAAAGGCTGAGGGGTGATTTTATAGAGGTTGATAAAATCAGGAGGGGCATGAAAAGGGTAAATAGACAAGGTCTTTTTCACCAGGGTGGGGAAGTCCGGAAGTACAGAGCATGGGTTTAAGGTGAGAGTAGAAAGATTTAAATGGGACCTAAGGGGCAACTTTTTCACACAGAGAATGGTGTGTGTATGGAACGAGCTGCCAGAGGAAGTGGTGGAGGCTGGTACACTTGCAACATTTAAAAGGCATCTGGTTGAGTATATGAATAGGAAGGGTTTAGAGGGATATAGGCGAAGTGCTGGCAAATGGGACTTGATTAGGTTAGGATATCGGCTCCAGTTGGTCGAGTTGGACTGAAGGCTCTGTTTCCGTGTTGTACGTCTCTATGACTCTAATCGCCCTCCTGGATCTTTGAGGACAAGAACATTGGGACATGAGAGGGAGAATCAATAAGATCTCCTTCTTCACAACCCAACTTCCAGATACTGACTCCTCGGTGTCAAATTCCAGTAGCTTCCAGTCTCAGTGTGTGCATGTCGGTGAGACCCACAGATATCCAAAGGCCCATCTTAATAATTATCCTGTCAACCCCACACTTCCCAATGGCCCCACCCCAATTTTTCTCCATGTAACAACACCTGCCTACCCTTTCCACTCAGACTGCTGCTTATGAGGTGGCCATCCTTAGACCCTCCCCTTGATGCTTGGTACTCCTGACTGTAGACAATGCTCTTCCCACTTTACGTCCATCCCAGCCAGGCTTAGCAGCATCACACCCTTTGAAATCCTGCTGGTCCCTATTTACAATTGTACTGCACCCTTGCCCAGATCCTGAAGCCCCGAGTCCCAAAGGCTAAATTGCGTGGTGGTGTATGACTTGCCTTCCCATCTAATCCCACTGTGCCAGAAGCTGCCCTGTCCAGGAAACTGACCACACCTCTTTGTGAAATTATCACTCCGTTACGTATCTGTGAACCACACCCATTTCCAGATCTTCAAAGAAGTTCTAAAAAGTTAAACTTTTTAGGTATTAGGAAACTAGCAAGCAGTTTTGCAAAAGCTCTTCAGTTTACTGCCCACAGTCGTGTTGTAGAGCCGAGCTGTGTATGGTGATAGCAGAGGCTCCAATTTCTTTCCATCACATAGCTGACAAGAAATCTCTCCCATTCTTACCTCCTGCCATCAGCATATATTTAACTTGCTTCCAGGGTCTTCAATGCCAGAACTGAACCTATAGAGCTTCCCATTCAGACTCAGGGAGTTCCACAAAACAATATGTTGACTGTAATTTGCCAATGAAATCAGTGAATAATTCTGTTTTCTTTTGCAGGGAGGAGAAAGTGAGGATTGCAGATGCTGGAGATCGGAGTCGAATGTGTTGCTGGAAAAGCACAGCAGGTCAGGCAGCATCCAAGGAGCAGGAGAATCGACGTTTCTGGCATAAGCCCTTCATCAGGAACCTGTTCGAAACATCGATTCTCCTGCCTGGCCTGCTGCGCTTTTCCAGCACCACACTCTCGACACTGTTTTCTTTGGCGGTCATTTTCAGCCATTGGAAATTAGGTTGCACACAGGTGGCAGACTAGGCATTCTTATCAAAAATGCTTCTTTTCTTTGTCATGAAGTCTCTCCTAATAAAGCTGACCCAAGTTACCCACTCTTAAATGTGTCAAGGATTTTTTTTTGTAATTGCAAGAAAAATAAAGTTCTAAAATGCTGCCCAGTTGCACTGACTCACTGGAGTTTACATATTTGTAATTAAATAAACTCAATTTGGAAAACTAGTCCAATATTGTGTGCAGTTCTTGTCGAGACTGTACCTGAAATGGAAGCTGTTCTGCAATCCCCACTTTTCAGACAATATTTGCAACATCTGAACTTGGAATAATTAAAATCTAATCTGCACCATAATTTATTTGGCAGCACTTTAAACACCTAAAAAAGCACTGAGATAGATAAGCTAGAGGTTCTAGTTGGGCCTGCTTGCAATAGTTTTTAAGTCAAATTCCTAAATACCAAATTCTGCTATCGCTCTCAACCATCTATTGCATGATGAAACATAAGCTCAGCAACATTATATCTTCAAGTCCATTTTACAGAATGCTACAAAACTAATATTTCTTTGAAATCCAAAATGTCACTGTAGCAGCATGTCTTTTAAAAAGTAGTTTCTGACCTTTCTGTATTACCATTTCCTGATATCAGTGAGGAGCAGGGATCTGCCTATGTCAGTGTTGTGGTGGAAAATTCTCAGCAGCCTTTTTCACAAAGGCTTCCAGACCTTATTATTTACAAGCGATGACATTTTCCATAATTGCATCCGAAGGTTCAGCTATACGTTTTCTATCAGGACCATGCTAAGTTATGCAAACTACAATTCTTAACCCTTTAAATTCAACTTTGGCTACTGGTGCACATAATCTAGTTATCCTTTTCAAACAAACTTCTAGAACAATTATGTTGCATTCGAGGTGCTGCAAGGAATAATAAAGATGATTCATGATGTTTTTATTGCATTAGTGTCAATGCCATATCAACACAGCCCTACAAAAGATGTCTTCCTTTGTTGTTCTTAATTCTAAGTAGGTGACATTTTGCAGCAGGGCACGAGACTAATTATATCAAATGTCACCAGCGCTGCCTTTTATATGAAGTCTCTGCAAGCCTCATAACCTGGGAAAATCTGTTTGTTTATTTAAGGATATTAAAGTCATGAATCAGAACAGGGAAGAAATGTACAGTGTCTCATGATGTGACATGAACTGGAAAGAAATTATTCACTATTGAGGGGCTCTCTAGTTTGACAAGTGTGCTTCATATTAGTATTGTAACTTAAACCTGGCTCTTAAGCCTTAAAATAGGTTTTATTACATTCTGCTAGGAAATCGATATCTCAGTAAACCTACAGAGAATGTGACTGCATGTGAAATCCCTCCACTTCTCAAAGAAATCTTCCTTTTATAATTACTAGGAACAGCTCTGAATTTCTAAGTTGTAAATAGCAAAATGTTAAATGTCACAGTCTGATAATGCACAGATCATTCTGAGCTGTCTGATCAGTATGGGCATATCTACTGCTTTGCCAAATGTTTATTTGATTTTCAGGTTCCACAAAAATGATTTATTCCAGTACCTGTACATTTGCAGCAGTTACAATTACTTTTCATGTTCCCCAGTATTAAACAAGCATCACATATAGATTTACTGTCAATCGAGAGACCTTTGATAAAGTGACTGTTTTACCATTTCCAACAGATGCCACTGTTTGCCTTCCCGTCACAAGAGCACTTTCATTATTTGACCAGTTCACAACTTGCAGCTAAGGTGAATTTACAGCTCAGGCTGTGGATAGCTGTTGGATGTATTATATATATCCCTATAAAAATAAATATACCAATGTTTGCTTATTGATCTACTCAGATGTTAAAATGCTGTTACAAAAACATATTGTGCAGTAACAATTGGAGCTGAAATATATTATTTTGGGACAAAGTAACAGGTATGGAGGATATTTTGTTGTAATATAACCAAAGTCCAAGAGGACCACTCTCTCATTGGAGACATGATTGGTGCTAAGCTTAACATAGAACATAGAACAATACAGCACAGAACAAACCCTTCGGCCCACGATGTTGTGCCGAACATTTGTCCTAGCTTAAGCACCCATCCATGTACCGATCCAATTGCCACTTAAAGTTCGCCAATGATTCTGACTCTGCCACTCCCACAGGCAGCCCTTCACCTTAAATTTATGTCCCCTTGTAACACTCTGTTGTACCCGGGGAAAAACGTTTCTGACTGTCTACTCTATCTATTACTCTGATCATCTTATACACCTCTATCAAGTCACCCCTCACCCTTCTCTGTTCCAATGAGAAAAGGCCTAGCACACTCAACCTATCCTCATACGACCTATTCTCCATTCCAGGCAACATCCTGGTAAATCTTCGCTGCACCCTCTCCAAAGCTTCCACATCTTTCCTAAAGTGAGGCCACCAGAACTGCACACAGTACTCCAAGTGCGGCCTAACCAAAGTCCTGTACAGCTGTAACATGACTTCACAACTCTTGAATTCAATCCCTCTGCTAATGAACGCTAATACACCATAGGCCTTCTTACAAGCTCTATCCACCTGAGTGGCAACTTTCAAAGATCTATGAACATAGATCCCAAGATCCCTCTGCTCCTCCATCTTACTAAGAACCCTACCGTTAACCCTGTATTCCGCATTCTTATTTGTCCTTCCAAAATGGACAACATCACACTTGGCAGGGTTGAACTCCATCTGCCACTCCTCAGCCCAGCTCTGCATCATATCTAAGTCCCTTTGCAGCCGACAACAGCCCTCCTCACTATCCACAACTCCACCAATCTTCGGATCATCTG